>NW_017306394.1:2132399-2133228 GCF_000935625.1 Nanorana parkeri
ATGAGAATACGGAAAGCTGACAGCTGATTGGAGGAGACCCCGGCCCAGCAGGGGTGCGTGGCTTCCATGGACAAGCTCACACCATGTCTGGGGCTGACAAACAAAACTTGTATTCAGGGCCGTGTCCGCGTCACAAGCCGGCCCTTTGTATGGCATGGATGGTGGGCACTCAGGCTCGCACGGGCGCCCCCCACGCCCAGTAACTCTTCCCGGTCTCCCCGCAGCAAACTGGGATCACTTGTAGAGAGCTGAGCGCAGACATCCCGGGACGGGCGGACGTGGAGGGCTCCGGCTTCAATGATCCTTCACCTTGACCTCTGACCTCAGGCTAACCCTTAGGAGGACCGGAACACCCCCCCCTGAAAAACCGAACCTCAAAATGTAACATGCCCCCCTAAAACATAACGTGGGCCTCGGTTCCGGGGTGAACTAGAGGTTAGGCCGATGTCCTGGGTTAGTTTTCGGGGATGCATCTTACTTTGCTGAAAGTGTCTCACCCGCAACTACGGCGCCAGGACTAGTTTGGACATCCCCGCGAGGCCCATCGTCCATCCCCCCCCCACTCCCCCCCGTATATCTCCTGCACTAGTCATGGCTTTTGTATTATATCATTTCACATACAAAGCGCTTTGGTTTTTGTTTTTTGGACGGCGCAGCCTTGACATCTGTCTGCAGTCACCGGATTGTTATTTCATGAGTAAATGTCACCTGGGTGTGTCCCGCGCTTCCGATAGCGCATCCAGGAACCGCTCCCAGAATGAAGGAAGTCGTTTTGGGAGAGAGAGAGGAGCAAAAAAAAAAAAAAAGACACGCGGGCCGGGCCCCGGGA
>NW_017306394.1:2133406-2147369 GCF_000935625.1 Nanorana parkeri
GAGCAGAGAGTACTCTCTTCCGCTCTGGAGTTCCCTATTTCCGCTGAGTTTTTCGGTGACCTTTCCTCCTGGCTCGGGGTCGGCTTGTTTACCGCGAAGCACAAGGAGCCGCCGGCGGCCGAGAAGCCACTTCAGCAGAAGGCAATCCGTTTCCTGGCCGGATCCCTCCCCACTCCCAGACAGTCATCTGTATAGAAAGATGTCCGGGCTACTACAAGTCTGACGGCTAGAGCCGTCCATCTTCTCCACCCTGACCACAGGCGGATGCACTGAATTGCCTATGTCAGGGGTGGAAAACCTCGGCACGCCAGATGTTGGGGGAACTACAAACCCCATGAGGCATTGCAAGACTGACAACCAGTGGACGCCACAATGGGGGTTGCGGCTCACACCCGAGTGCACCATTGGAGGGGGTGACACTCGCTTCTCGGCCTTTTGGCTAAGATCAAGTGTAGTATCTGTGTAGTATCTGTTCTTATCAGTTGTTGGAGGGGAGAGGATGTTGCCACCCGATGGGAGAACATTCTAGTACCCTCTGACGTAATGGTGGGTGTCGGAGGACGGTTCGGTCCACTGCTAGTTGCGTCAGGCCCTGATGTACGGGTAGACCCTAGACAGTGGGAGGACCCCCGACGGCACTACCTCCTGATGTGAGCGGAGAACCACGGGGTCTGGCCCGAGGGTTCGGGGGGCGGCAGAAGCCCGTGGTGTTGTGCCCCCTGGGGGTGGCGTCCCAGGGGTGCGCAGAAAGTCACTTGGGTATGGGACCCCACATGACTCACTGTGCACTTGGTCACACACCATATTGCAATTTTCTGCACTTCGCCTCCAAGACAGGCCTTATGGCTAGTCTGGGGCAATATTTTTGCACTCCGGCCCCTAAGGCCTGTCAGCGTGGTGCACTGGCACTTTAGATTATTTAAGCACTCTATGCACGATTTGCACTTTTTTATTTTCCTATTTTGAGCCACAGATGCGAAAGGTGCAGGTTTCTTCGGGGCCTATTCCTGACGCTGGGAGGAGATTCTGTGCCTCGAACGGGGTTCTCTGTCTCCTCCCACACAGGAGGTGGGTTTCTCTTCGGGAGATCCCACTTGCCTAGTACTGAGGGGGACCTGTTTCGGCAGGTCCCCTTAGGAAATGGTCCACGGCCTTCGGGTTGGTGGACCACCAGTCTCAACCCCTGTCAGGAGCCTTGCGCCCCGGGGGGTCGGGAAAGTAGGTCCCTTCTTTCGAAGGACCTTGCACCCTTGTGCACGTTTTTGTGTGCTGTGATTTCACGGTTCACTTTTTTTGTTCACAGGGGGAAGTTTGATGCACGTCCACGGGCTTCGAAAAAAAAAAAAATTGGAGGGGGTGACACCAAAATGACAGTCATTTTGTTGTCACCCCTAGGGTTGCCACCTGTCCAGGATTCACCCAGGCTTTGAATGCTGTGTCCAGGTTTGATGGCAGCAGAAACCCGGACACAAGATGTCAGGCAGACAGGGGCAACCAAAATTAACATAGCGGCTACTGGCCCCCCACTGAAAATAGTCTCAACTGTGGTATTTACATATGAATGGGCGGCGCTATTTGCATATGAATAAGCCACGACTCATTCTCAAAAAAAAATGTCAGCGCGTCACTAGAGTGTTCGGGTTTCACTTGAAGAAAAGGTGGTAACCCTGGTCACCCCCTATGAAAAGTCGGGGCACTCGGTCACGGGCCGAGAGCCCGACAGCGTCAGGAGGGAGGAGGGGACCCGGCGGCATACCTCATCCCGCCTGGTGAACGCCCCCTCCTCTCTCTGCCGGCGTCCATCACCAAGATGGCCGCCGGCAGGCGTCAATAAGACGTCATCGCGCATGCGTCTCCACCCCCGGGTGACACCCAGCCTCGGGACGCCCGCGGCTGACAACATGACTCCCAGATGTTTGTAGTTTCATCACAGCTGGAGTGACGGGGTTACCTCTGGTCTATATAGATGGGCAAACCCAACATATTATATATTAAAAGGAGAACTATGAGATGAGTGATTTCCACTCCCCTCATAGTTCTAAGCCGACCTGTGACAATGAGACCTTTCACCGGTCGGCTCAGTAGATCGGGAGGTGAGAGAACACATACCGGCGTTCGCTCACCTCTCGATCCTGTCACGGCTCTCTGATTATTTCCATGTTTTTTTCATAAAAATAGGATTTTTGTACTCACCGTAAAATATTTGTTTTTGGGGAGGGGGGGGTCCATTGAGGGTGTTTAAAGGAGAACTATGAGGTGAGTGCTTTTCAGTATAGTTCTAGCCGACCTGTGACAATGAGACTGTCACAGGTCGGCTCAGTAGATCGGGAGGTGAGCGAACACATACCGGCGTTCGCTCACCTCTCGATCCTGTCACGGCTCTCTGCCGTGACAGGGGAGGGGCTGGATTCCCCCCCTCCCCGATCCGATAGTGCTGACTGGCGGAACAAACGGGGGAGTTTTCTCCGGGTAACCAGTTTCCTACCACACTCCAAAGACATGCTGGTAGGTTAACTGTCCCCTGTCTCAATTGGCCCTCATATGTATGCATGTGAGATAGGGACCATAGATTGTGAGCTCCTTGAGGGCGGGGACTGATGTGAATGTGCACTATGTGAAGCACTATATAAAATACCTGTAATAAATAGTGCCGAAGCCATCAGCTTGGTGAATACCCAAAGGTGGAGACAACATGCCGAAGGGCATGACCAAGAAGTAGCAGGCCCCACAGCAAAGAGTAGGAATCACTCATGCACAGGAAAGATGGAGACATGTAGATAAGCATCTTTGATGTCCACAGAAGCCAGAAAAAGACTCTCTGGTGAAGGGAGGCGATGACAGATTTGGTAAATTCCATGTCGAATTTTTGAAATGGAATGCAGATATTTAGAGCTTCGACATCCAGAATGGGACGAATATCCCCTTTGGGCTTGGAAACAGCGATCAGATCGGAGTAAAACCCCTGGAATCTTACTGCCTCAGCAACTGGGGCAATGACGCCTTGATTCAGAAGACCCGAGGCGGCTTGATGGAGATTTGCTAATCTCTGCAGTGACACAGCAAGGTTAGAGGTGAGAAACCGAGGAGGGGACAGGAAGCCACATTCCAGTCTGAAGCCCCGGGATACCACCTACTGACCCCACGTATCTGAGATGCAAGCTTTCCGAGTGTCCACAATGGTTAACAAATGACCCTCCATTCTGGGAAGACACTGCCGGATCCATAGTGGGAATGGACCACTTGTGCTCAGCACCAAAGGAATGTAAGGCCAATAAGCACTTATGAGGAGCAAAGAGTTTATGAGGTTGCTGCCAGTCTCCATTTAGAAATACATGGAAGCAGGTGCAAGGGTAATGTCATGACTGGGAACAGCACTGGTAGAAGCAACAGCCTGATCCTCTAGTTTCAGTGGTGCACACTGCATCAATAAGAACTGATAGGGTCTCCTTGAATTTGGGAGTGGTAGCAGTAGACTGCACAGGTGTAAGCTCATCAGTACTGAAACAACGCAGAACCAGAGTCTCTGCAACCAATGGTTTGGAAGCCGATAAGACCACGAGGACCTTAGATGTAGACTCCGCAGGGTAGGCCGCAATCAGCGTCAGCAAATAACTTGGTGATCTGGGTCTTAAAGTTTTGCATGATCTAAAAACCTTGGCCGAAAGAGGAAAGGGTGCAGCCTCACCCAACGGGGCCAAAGAAGACTTCAAGGATGGAACAGACTCCAGTGAACCCCTATCCAAGTCTATAGTCAGACATGTTGTGAATGGTGGTAAGGTAACATATAGGCTCACACCCAGACAGCTAGTAGTAGCAGGTGAGAGTCAGATGGCTGGAAGTAACCAAGTTCATTGTAGATGGGAAACAGGAACAGATCACAGACAGAGTTCTGCAAACTTCCTCAACAATGTATGGGGGGTACAGACCATGACACTCCACCCAGCTGATAAGCCAGTGCCCAATCCCACAGCGTTAACCCCTTCCACAGCAAAATTGGAGGGAACTGGGAATAATGGTGACCAGCAACCTAAGTAAATGAGGTAGCTCCTGGTGCTTCAGTGGCTCTGGACCTGGAAAGTGTTCCACAACTTCACAGAACAGAGTCTGGAGAGCACCCTATGCAGAACCCAGTGCCCGAAGGTGACTTCCAAGCTATCCCCCCAACATCCTGTCCAGCAGGGTCTTGACATGGCATTCCAAAAGCCAAGCTGAGGACAACCAGTGTGCTCCTAAGATCCTGTTTGCGCTGACAACACCATCCAGTCCTATGTACTGGACTCCATGTGGTGCCCAGCAACCTAAGTAAATGAGGAAGCTCTGGGTGCCTCAGTGGCTCTGGGCCTGGAAAGTGTTCCACAATTTCACAGAACAGAGTCTGGAGATCACCCTACGCAGAATCCAGTGCCCGAAGGTGACTTCCAAGCTATGCCCCAATATCCAGTCAAGCAGGGTCTGGATATAGCATTTCAAAAGCCATGTTGAGGACAACCAGTGTGCTCCTAACATCCTGTTTGAGCCAACAACACAATCCAGCCCTATGTACTGGACTCCACGTGGTGCTCAGCATCCTAAGTAAATTAGGTAACTCCTGGTGCTTCAGTGGCTCTGGGCCTGGAAAGTGTTCCAAACTTCACAGAACAGAGTCTGGAGAGAACCCAACGCAGAACCCAGTGCCCGAAGGTGACTTCCAGGTTATCCCCCCAAAATCCAGTCCAGAACGGTCTTCACATGGCATTCCAAAAGCCAAGCTGGGGACCACCAGTGTGCTCCTAAGATCCTGTTTGAGCTGACACCACCATCCAGCCCTACGTATTGGACTACAGAACATCATATATTGATTAGTTTCCCAGCAAAACAATGTTGCTGCCTTTAGCCCCAAGAGCCTGTCCACATTGTATGTAGGGAAAGGACTTTTGGAAGATGTAGCTCTGAGGGTGTACCTACATGATTGACCTCTCAGAAGCTGACCCTTCAAGCCTGGAGAGAAGGTCACAAGGAGTAACAGAAGCTGTTTCTCGCTACAGGAACAAATGAAAAGAAAGAAAATAATGCTAGGATAAGATCTTGAGGGGGAGAGGGAGGTTTGAGGGTACATTTGGGTCATGTCATGTACATACCCTTTAAACCCACCGCACCATAAACTTTATAGTTATATTCTCTCAAAGGGACATTTGAACATTTTTGAATGGAGTTGTAACTCATTGTCTAGAGCAGGTCAGGCTTTAAATGTATGTCCACTTTAAGGCAAACCACGTACGATGCCATTGGCAGCCAACATTCTTCCACTCATGTGATCAGTTTACTACAGGAACCGCAGTGAAGGGAAAGTTCTGAGCTCCGGATCGGGGTTCCTCTTCTCCTGGGCTGGTAGCAGGCTTGTTTCATTCATGAAGGGGCCTGTAGGACGTGTTAACAGTGCGAGGTTTATCTTCATCCAACAGCTTCCGAAGTCTTCTCCCGGGAGGATGGTGACAGCTCCGCTCACATCCTGTACGACCACTCCCTGGGGGGGCCCGCGGGCGCTTTAACCTTATCAGCAGGAAGTGACAACCGTTTCTCGTGCGATCCTTCAATTTCTCAGAGTCAGCCGACATGAGCCGGTCACTTGACGGGGACACAGCTCCAGAACGAAATATATTTCCTAGAAAAACTCCAAACGACTTTCAAAATGTCCTCCTTCATTTCCCAAATTCCCAATACTACAAGATTCTGGTCAATTATAAACCCCTTGCGGGCCCTTCTCACTCATTGGGTCACAGGTCCTGAGGCCTTGAAGGAAATCTTCAAATCTGGACCTTTTATTAACATTACAAGTCCGCGTGAATCCCTGACATGTTACAATGTACAGAAACAGTATAAGGGTTCAGAAGACCATGCGGACCTTGGCTGCGTAATATGCGCTGAAGTGGACACTCGTAGCTTCTATCAGAAGTTCGGAAGATAGGGTGACAACGCAGGAGCACGATTGGGAGACAGGGACAGAGTGTTGTCACCGTATTAGAGGAATAGGTACTTGTATAAGTTCAGGTTCAGACTGAACCCAGTCCGAACCTGAGCATCTCTGAACCCGGAAGGAGCTCCTCCCGAACCTGGAAGGAAGCTCCTTCCTTGCTGCCCAATCAGCTGCAAGCAGGGAATTCCATACCCATATCTTGAAGTAAGCAAAGGGGCGGGATGCTTGTGCTGACATCATTGACCTTTTATGGCTACATGCCCATATTTGGTAATATGGTCATGTGGCCACAGAAGGTAAATGATGTCAGCACAAGCATCCCGCCCTTTGTCTACATGCAGCTGTGGGGTGGGTAATGCCCGGCCCGCAGCTGATTGGGTGAAAGTGCCCATGGAACTTCTTTATTCGGAGGAGCCAAGTTTGGTCTGAACCCGAGCCCATCCCGAAACAGGAATATGGAACATCAAGCAATAAAAATTACGCAAGTCACATGACAAAGAAGATTACACCAGAAAAGTCAAACGTGTTCACTGAGCCGAGACTACAGATTTGCTTCGCGCAGTGGAGAGGACACTCGTGTGCAGGAGAAAGCAGCCAATTTGCTGCGTGCGGGGATCCAGCGTACCCATAATCCCCGGCGTTCCTCTGCTGAGAGCGCAGGATAAAGTGTTACACTCACAGTTCCTGTACAAGGCTCGGCCCTTCCAAGTCTATGACTTCATCCCGGGCGCGCAGCGAGCGCTGAGATCACTTTCCCATGTCTAGTACAATGACGGTCCCTGGACGCTACTAAAGTCTGGATGTACCGGCTCTTCTCCGAGGTCCTCAGTCAGAACCGGCCCAAAACAGCCATAGAGTGCTGAGGGCGCGGCCCTAAAACCATACAGTCTCATAGATGGCCAGGTCATGTGATCAGCACCCGGCTCTGGAGGAATACTTAGCATTGTGCTCCTTCCTCTGTCTACTTGGACAATCTATCTGATGGGCCTTTAGCACTTCTCCCCGTTCCCCTCCCCTCATATCACTTCCCCTGTCACATGCCGTACTGTGCACACTACGATCTGATCGCTGCATGTCACATGATCAGCACACACTCCTCTCCTGACATATTCAGCATTGCTGTGCACCTTCTTCTTACATCTGACTTGTTGCAGCTTCTAATGCACATCGTGAGGAGCTCCCAGTGTGCAGTGATATCAGAGGAAGAGAGGAGAGGAGCCGGACAGAAGAGTGAAGGGAAGGCCGGGAGGTCAGACAGAAGAGAGAAGGGAAGGCCGGGAGGTCAGACAGAAGAGAGAAGGGAAGGCCGGGAGGTCAGACAGAAGAGAGAAGGGAAGGCCGGGAGGTCAGACAGAAGAGAGAAGGGAAGGCCGGGAGGTCAGACAGAAGAGAGAAGGGAAGGCCGGGAGGTCAGACAGAAGAGAGAAGGGAAGGCCGGGAGGTCAGACAGAAGAGAGAAGGGAAGGCCGGGAGGTCAGACAGAAGAGAGAAGGGAAGGCCGGGAGGTCAGACAGAAGAGAGAAGGGAAGGCCGGGAGGTCAGACAGAAGAGAGAAGGGAAGGCCGGGAGGTCAGACAGAAGAGAGAAGGGAAGGCCGGGAGGTCAGACAGAAGAGAGAAGGGAAGGCCGGGAGGTCAGACAGAAGAGAGAAGGGAAGGCCGGGAGGTCAGACAGAAGAGAGAAGGGAAGGCCGGGAGGTCAGACAGAAGAGAGAAGGGAAGGCCGGGAGGTCAGACAGAAGAGAGAAGGGAAGGCCGGGAGGTCAGACAGAAGAGAGAAGGGAAGGCCGGGAGGTCAGACAGAAGAGAGAAGGGAAGGCCGGGAGGTCAGACAGAAGAGAGAAGGGAAGGCCGGGAGGTCAGACAGAAGAGAGAAGGGAAGGCCGGGAGGTCAGACAGAAGAGAGAAGGGAAGGCCGGGAGGTCAGACAGAAGAGAGAAGGGAAGGCCGGGAGGTCAGACAGAAGAGAGAAGGGAAGGCCGGGAGGTCAGACAGAAGAGAGAAGGGAAGGCCGGGAGGTCAGACAGAAGAGAGAAGGGAAGGCCGGGAGGTCAGACAGAAGAGAGAAGGGAAGGCCGGGAGGTCAGACAGAAGAGAGAAGGGAAGGCCGGGAGGTCAGACAGAAGAGAGAAGGGAAGGCCGGGAGGTCAGACAGAAGAGAGAAGGGAAGGCCGGGAGGTCAGACAGAAGAGTGAAGGGAAGGCCGGGGGTCAGACAGAAGACTGAAGGGAAGGACGGGAGGTCAGACAGAAGAGTGAAGGGAAGACCGGGAGGTCAGACAGAAGAGTGAAGGGAAGGCCGGTAGGTCAGACAGAAGAGTGAAGGGAAGGCCGGTAGGTCAGACAGAAGAGTGAAGGGAAGGCCGGGAGGTCAGACAGAAGAGCGAAGGGAAGGTCGGGAGGTCAGACAGAAGAGTGAAGGGAAGGCCGGTAGGTCAGACAGAAGAGTGAAGGGAAGGCCGGGAGGTCAGACAGAAGAGTGAAGGGAAGGACGGGAGGTCAGACAGAAGACTGAAGGGAAGGACGGGAGGTCAGACAGAAGACTGAAGGGAAGGCCGGTAGGTCAGATAGAAAAGACTGAAGGGAAGGCCGGGGGTCAGATAGAAGACTGAAGGGAAGGCCGGGGGTCAGATAGAAGACTGAAGGGAAGGATGGGGGTCAGACAGAAGAGTGAAGGGAAGGCCGGGAGGTCAGATAGAAGAGTGAAGGGAAGGCCGGGAGGTCAGACAGAAGAGTGAAGGGAAGGCCAGAGTTTGGGTTTAATCAAAAGACACCTAAAAAAAACTGAAGTCTGCCGCGCGGTTTAGTTTCAGTCCCGGAGGTCTCAATACGCGGGTGAAATCTGCAGTGTGTGAAAATACAGCCGCACAAACATTGGCGCGGGGGTCTCGTGGACGCGAAACACAGCGATTTTCTCACCGTTACAAAGTTTCTCCTTTCATTATGAAAATGTGACAAAAGCCAGAGCGCCCAACCCCCGAGCCACCAGAGCCCATGACGCAGACCGGCGGACGATCACCATCCAGAACACACACATCGCTATCACAACGCGCGGCGGAGGCCGGGTCTCCGGTTACCGCGGGTCTGCTTCGCATTAAGCGGCATGTCTGGATTTCTATAAAGTACAACATAAAAAAAACATTGTTTTAGAAGTCGTATCTTCCCGAGAATGTCAACAAAAGGAAAATCGCTGAAATCTCATTCTGATTCTCATTCCGAAAGCCGTTTTTAAGGTTTGTAAATCTGCAGCTTTATTAGAAATACTCCCCGGTGATCCTGCCATGGAGGTCCTTGTTCAGGCACTTAGGGACAGAGCGTTGTCACCCTGCCTACTGCTTGTGCTCCGGAGTTGTCGCTTCTTATGGAGGCTACAAGTGGCCTCAACACACACGATCCACTGTTTTCACGCTTAGGAAACCTGCCCTGAGCATGGAGACAGGAAGTGGCTGCAAGTAGGCTGCAGGAAATTAGCAGCAATGGCATTTGTTTATAACACACAGAGCAAGCTAAATGTCATCCAGTTGGGTTTTATGCCAGAGGAGGCCAGGGGTTCCTTCAGAGGAGCTTAGCGTGTAATTGATCTCCTGCCTAGACTGACCACCAATTTGAGTTCTCCGCTCATTATCAATGTCCGGGGTCACTTCTACAAATGACCACCACCGTACGGGGTCACTTCCGCAACGGCCACCACCGTACGGGGTCACTTCCGCAACGGCCACCACCGTACAGGGTCACTTCCGCAACGGCCACCACCGTACGGGGTCACTTCCACAATGGCCACCAATGTAAGGAATCATTTCCCCACTCATCACCAATGAGAGGTCACTTCTACACTGGCCACCAAAGAAGGGGTCACTTGCCCATTGGCCATCAATGTAAGGGGTCACTTCTCCACTCAGTTCCAATGTAAGGGGTCACTTCCACACTGGCCACCAAAGAAGGGGTCACTTGCCCATTGGCCATCAATGTAAGGGGTCACATCTACAATGACCACCAATGAAAGGGATCATTTCCCCACTGGTCACCAATGAGAGGTCACTTCTCCACTGGCCACCAAAGAAGGGGTCACTTGCCCATTGCCCATCAATGTAAGGGGTCAGTTCTCCATTGTCCACCAATAAAAGGGGAAGTTCTCCACTCATTACCAATGTAAAGGGTCACTTCTTCAATGACCACCAATATAAAAAGGAGTCACTTCGTCATGGTGCACCAATGTAAGGGGTCATGTCTCCACTCAGTACCAATTTAAGGGGTCACGTCTCCACTCAGTACCAATATAAGGGGTCACTTCTCCACTGACCATCAATGCGAGGGGTAATTTATCTACTGACCACGATAGCAAGGGGTCACTTCTACACTGGTCATCAAAGAAGGGTGTCACTTGTCCATTGGCCATCAATGTAAGGGGTCGCTTCTACAATGACCACCAATGGGGGGGGGGGTCAATTCTCCACTCACACTCTGGGGGATGGACAAGACCTGTGAGTGTTAACATAACTCCAGCAAAAAATCTGCTCTCCTGCCCTGCCGGACACGGCTGTGCCGTGCCAAGACAAAAAGGCCAAAGTGCGCCCCCTTCCCCCCTCCATCAGCAGCCTTTTCTGCCAACCCCTTGGCCCGGCCCTGTGTGCATATCCCCTGTGCATTTAGCATTTTGCTCGGAGTTCAGCTTTAAGTGAAAAGGTATCAACCCTTGCTCCGAATCTCCGCCCGGAATATTGGCGTTCCATAAATTGCAAATGAAAGCAAAGGTCGTCCTGGCTGATGTAAGGACGTGCCGCGAATTGTTTCGGATCAGCGTTATTTAATGGATTTCATTTGGCGGTCATAGCGCTGTGCTCAGGCGTTCATCTCAGGATGTTTTCGTCACCCTGTGTTATTCAGATTTGGCAGGGATGAGCACTATTCCTCGCCTAATCCTTCCTTTGCTCTGGGCTCGGTATGAAAACGATCCGCAGGTCGCTGCGAGGCACGAGAGAAAAATCCAAAAAGTTCAATTTTTCTTTGTATTATTATTGTTATACGACGAGTTTGCTGTTAATGCTTTCGTGTTGTTAAAGTTCCTTTCTGCAGAATCGACAGGGAATCCAACAGCAGGGGGAAAAAAAAAGTTTGGCCCATGTGCAGTGGGCCAGGCAGCGGCCATTTTGAACAAGTGTTGACTGAGGTGTTTGAGCTCCCCCTAGTGTCCGCAGGGAAAATTGCACAATCCTACATACGCCTTAAAGTTATAATCAGCTTTCTGCCGTCGCACGGGTTCCTTTAATGTGGCGAAGTGTGAAAAGCGAGGAACGGTCATCTTCGCAATTTAGATTTTCGCCGATTTGTAAACTTGAATCTAATTGCCGCAGATCAGTGACAAGGTTGGAGCGGATCCCCCGACTCCACGGGGCGGCTTCCTGTCTGCGGTGAACAGGAACATTCCTCGAATTTCTGTGGTCAGATGCACTTTCGCAGGATGTACGGGTGTGAGGGCAACGCCAAAGCCCCTCCGCCATCTGCATGCCCGCCGTAACCGCTGGGCCCGCTTACGCAGAGATATTTACACCACACAACCTGCCGGCCCGCATCTGACTCACTGGTCACAATTATTATAATAACCGTTTATTTGTACAAGAATAAAGTACTATGCCACACGCTCATTATACCTGCGCCGGGTATGTCATTACCAGCCAAGGGATATTATGTGTACACAACGCGACAGTCAAGACGGAATTACAGAAATAAAGGGTTGCTTTGTATCTTTTTAACCTGCTGGTTTGTTTTTTTTGATGATGGAGGAAAGATCATTTTATTATCAGTATGGGGAAGGGGTTCTTTACGGTGCGAGTGGTTAATCACTTGAGAACTAGCAGCTCTTTACTCTTATACTTTTGTGGTATAGGCCTATTTATTTGTTGAAGAGAGCGAGAGAGAGAGCGAGAGAGAGCGCGCGAGAGAGAGAGCGCGAGAGAGAGAGCGCGAGCGAGTGGGCGCCCGAGAGAGCGTGCGAGAGAGCGAGAGCGCGCGAGAGAGCGAGAGCGCATGTGTGTGTCACACATACATATATAACACCACTTGTTATTTGTTCAGTGTTAAGGTGATCCCGCGATCTTATGATAATCGGCAGGTGTATGGGCAGCGTGCAACCGCTTCTACTGTACGGTCGCACGACTTCCGTCTTCCGAGCACGCTGGACAACCTGGTTTTGGTGGCGTGGTCAGAAGACGAATGCCGCAAGCGCACACTGCCCGCTCAGCACTGCAGTAGGCGGGCTTGCCATGATTGCAAGTACGATCTGCCTGTCCAAGATGGGCAGATTGTACGAAATTTTAATCACGTTACAACCATCACACGACGAAAGGTGTGCGATGGTTGTAAGGTGTATGGGCAGCTTTAGTGGCTCTGGTAGTACTGAATGCCAGTCAGGCAACTAACATTTATAGCAAGGTCTCTGAGAGAAAAGGGAAGTCCCCGTGTTTCCCTCAGGTTTAAAGTAGAACTCCAGCCCAGCCTGTCTCATCCGGGGGGGACTGCTGTACCCGGGGCTGCCTTCTGACTTTGCCAGGGAAGCCTTCAAATTTTCACGCCGCATCATGCATTTCTATGGTACAGGTGAGCCAGCCACCGGCACAATGGAGACACACGATGCTATTGCAGGGTGAGTGCATACAGGACCTCCCCCAGTATCCAGAAGAAGACATAAGTCCACCTTGGTCCAGACCTGCTCCACCTGGTGCCCTATGCCATGCTGCGGCAGCACTGTGGTGAAGGGTATAAGGTAGGACTCCTGATGTGAAGGGGGAACTTTGATGTGAAAGGAAGGGGGGGGGGCACTCTGATGAGAAGGGGGGCTTCTGATGCGAAAGAGGGGATGCCTGATGCAAAGAGGGTTCTAGGACAAGGGTCTGGTATAGATTTTGAGGGGTAACCACACATCCTTTACTTTTTTTTTTCTTCTTTTTTCAAGGTTAGCCTGGGGGGCCTCAAAATTTTGCAAACTTTAAAGGGAACCCCAACTAAAAAAAAAAAAAAAAAGTTGAGAAATGCTACTTTAGCCTAATCTTTATTTTTAACGTTGGATAAAAGTGATGGGGGGGGGGTTAGAACTTATGTCACTATATTTTTTTAAGTCTGTATTCTCACTGGGGAGGTTTCCTCTCCAATCCTGCGTGGTCACCTGGGTGGAAGGTAAGGATTTGGCGAGTTCCACCTTACACAAATGCTTGGCTACCCTAATACTCCCTGACAAAGACTCAGGCTGCTCGCTGTGTACGGCGACATCTGCTGGCTGTTTGCTATTACTGCCAAGACGAGCTAAGAGAAAACAATGCAGATCACAGGGGCATTTGTAGAACGTCCTATACTGAAAAAGATTGATTTCGTATGGCGTTACTAGTACGAGAGTACCCAGTATATGAATTCATGAATTTCCTGTTTTAAAGGGAGCGGTCAATGCAGATAATGCGAGGCTTTGCTGGCCCATGCCAGGACCTTGGCTGTCAGGGCCAGGGAGGGGGAGCAGCTGCATGTGTCTGGAATGCAGATTTTCAATTCCTCCACATGTCTGAAACCCAGATCCCCCACACTTCCTCTGCATGTTCAGAACCCAGATGCCCCCACACTTCCTCTGCATGTTCAGAACCCAGATGCCCCACACTGCCTCTGCATGTTCAGAACCCAGATCCCCCACACTGCCTCTGCATGTTCAGAACCCAGATCCCCCACACTGCCTCTGCATGTTCAGAACCCAGATCCCCCACACTGCCTCTGCATGTTCAGAACCCAGATCCCCCACACTGCCTCTGCATGTTCAGAACCCAGAGCCTCCGACACTTCCAGAAGTGTTACAGATGTTAAAATAGAGAGGTGTTTTCTGTACAGCAAAGCAAAGAATTTGCTAACAAACGCAGACTTTACATATGCTTATGTGAGTACTTTAACTTAATAGGTATGAGAGACTCCAGCTTGTAGAAAAATGAATACTTGCAGTGGGGCTACAGTGGTGGGGGGGGGGGGGGGGTGCCCCACAC
>NW_017306394.1:2147391-2158083 GCF_000935625.1 Nanorana parkeri
GTTTTTCTTTAAACCATATCTAAAAGCAAAAAAAAAAATATATTAAATCAGTTTTAAATCATTAAATTAGTTTTTTTCCCCCTTTTATTTCAACGTAGTGATCCTGCCTTTAAAACATTTTCTGTCCTAGGGTGACAACACTCACTTGCTGCACTGTAACTAAGGGGGGGGGGGGCGGTAGTGTTATGGGGTTTGCACCAATCCCTGCACATCATTGCTGCTGGACAGTTAAGCCAGTTAAAGAAAGTGGAGAATTAAGGGATCTACCGGCATGATTGAAAAGTAATAAAACTATGTTACAGGGAGGAACCAGACAAACACTTTCAGCACCGATCATCCTATGGTGAACCAGGAAGGCTGCTGTAGTTCTAGCAGATTGCAAGATATTCACCTGCTGTGTTAATGCAACTGACAGATGGCATCAGATAGGTCTTTTTTATTTTAACCACTTCCCGCCGGCCTTCTGTGGTAGCACGGAGGTGGTCTTAATATCACGCTGCCACACATACAACGCTGTTTTGTCCTGGAAGCGTGCTCAATTGTGTGCCCTGGCACTGTTACCGACAGCTCTTGGTGAGATGGCAATGATCAGGGCAGGTAGGACAGGTTCCTGATCACGTGATCACGGTGACAGCCAATCACAGTGATCACATGATCAGGAAGCCCATGTAACGCCTCTGCTATTGCAAACTCTTAAAAGGGACGACAGGAGTCAGATAGTTGTATTTAAGGGGGCAAATTAGTAAAAGAGTTATTGTTAACTGATGCTTCAATATTTGGTCTGGGCATCAAGGACCTCTGTTCATGAATGGGTCACTGTATATAGAGTGAGCTTTTTTTAAGGGTGGCTGCAGTGTTTGCTGGACAGTATTAGTAGCTCACTGACTGATGTCCAGTTGCCTTTTATAAATGGTGCTGATGACACCATTTAAAGCCGAAAATGGTCGTTGCCTCACAAGGTCCAGCGATTGGGCAATATGAACCCTCTCAAGTACATCTCATTAAAAGGAGAACTATGAGTTGAGTGCTTTTCACTCACCTCATAGTTCTAGCCGACCTGTGACAATGAGACTGTCACAGGTCGGCTCAGTAGATCGGGAGGTGAGCGAACACATACCGGTGTTCGCTCACCTCTCGATCCTGTCACAGCTCTCTGCCGTGACAGGGGAGGGGCTGGATTCCCCCCTCCCCGCTCCGATCCGCCAGCGCTGACTGGCAGAACGGACGGGGGAGGTTACAGCTGGCTCTGCCTCTAGATAGGCAGAGCCAGCTGTCAGTCACGCAGCTGGGCGGATCCCGGTACAATTGTCGGAATCCGCTTCAGCGCCTCAGCATACCGCGAGCTATAGCTCGCGGTATACCAAGCCTAGGGTGACGGGAGGACGCTAGTTTGTGTCCTCCCGTTACCCTAAGGAGAACTATGGGGAAAATACTTAACCCCATAGTTCTCCTTTAAGAAAAATAAAAGACCGAAGGTTGGGCGAATTGTCCCACTGATGTCAGCTTCTAAAAACATTCAGAACCATCCAGTCCGGTTCCATTATCAGACGTTGAAGCTCATAAAACCGGCAAACATTTGTAAAGAACATTTTAATTTTTTTTCCCCATAAACATGTCATTGTACTTCATAAACTCCTTCTCTATAAATAGATATTTACATTCGTTACCCACCAACCAAATCATTGCAGAACTATAGTTTTTGTCATGGCAAACATTTTTATAAGATTAGAATGAAAAAAAAACAAAAAAAACAGAATTGTGATCTTGTCAGCGTCAAACCGGTGATGTCAAATGTCCTTACGGTTCCATCGGGCGGGATAAAGAAAGGCGCCAGTCCTCAGGACGTGGCTGAGCTGCCATTGTGCACGAGTCTCTAACAGACAAAATTATGCAGCTAAAAAAAAAAAGGCAATTTTCCATGAAAAAGATTCAACTACGTAGTGATAAAAAGAAAAATAGTCCCCGTCTGCAGTAAAAATATAATGTACTTTGTGCATTTTCCAAGTGAGGGCTAAGACTCGGCTTGGGGGTTCCTGGAAAACGTCTGAAAAAGCAGAACGACAATGTTTCAAAAAATAATAAAAAAACCAAACAAACCCTGAAATTGAATCACAATTAATGATCAGGGCAGAGAGAGAGAGAGAGGAGAGATAGAGAGAGAGAGGAGAGATAGAGAGAGAGGAGAGATGGAGAGAGAGGAGAGATGGAGAGAGAGATAGAGAGGAGAGATAGAGAGATAGAGAGGAGAGATAGAGAGAGAGGAGAGATGGAGAGAGAGGAGAGATAGAGAGAGAGGAGAGAGAGAGAGAGAGGAGAGATAGAGAGAGAGGAGAGATAGAGAGAGAGGAGAGATGGAGAGAGAGGAGAGATGGAGAGAGAGATAGAGAGGAGAGATAGAGAGATGTTTCAAAAAATAATAAAAAAAACCAAACAAACCCTGAAATTGAATCACAATTAATGATCAGGGCAGAGAGAGAGAGAGATAGAGATAGAGAGAGAGGAGAGATAGAGAGAGAGGAGAGATAGAGAAGAGGAGAGATAGAGAAGAGGAGAGATAGAGGAGAGATAGAGGGAGAGAGATAACAAAACTGCAGCAGTCCCCAGAGAAAACCCACAGGGAGAACATGCAAACTCCATGCAGATAGTGCCAACATTTGAACAGAGGACCCCCAGTGCTGCAAAGCTGCAGAGCCTTCAGATGATAAAATAAGGGAGGAAAGCTGCACAGTAAAGACGTATAAAATATAAAGATTGTTGCAGTCTGGAGTTCCTCTTTAGTTAGATGTGGTGAGCAGGGAGGTCGTACTCTATGTGTATTGTCGTGATGTTCTGTGTATATGTATATTTTACAGGAAAGCACAAGGCCAGGGCATGGCACATACCTGTCTCAGGAACTGGCCCCCCAGGTAGTTGCTGGCAATGCTGGTTAGGTTTTTTGGAGAGCCCACTTTACACTTGATGTATCCGTAGAGATTTGCTCCTTGAAGCGTGACGCCCAAAATAACAACGGCCTGTAAAACAGCAGGGGAGTACATGACTAAAAAGGTATTGCCATGAGGGAATCTGGGTTTAAAGCTTCCAATGCACATTGTGAGAAGCTCGCGGTGTGCAGTGACATCAGAGGAAGTCATCTCAGTCCAGGAGAGGAGGCGGTACAACTGTGCAGTGGGCTGAAGTACGGATTGAACTTTCTCTTTTACTGGGTGCCAATCATTTCATTCTTGAAGAATGACGGCAGGGTCGCTGTAACCCCTAGCTATGATATCTGGAGATGCCAGCTTCTCTTTTACTCACCAGCCATTTCACGTTGAATGAGAAGAGGGTGCTGAACACAAAGATGACCCAAATAATAGGACAAGTGACCAGGCCCAGCCAGAAGATCCTGGACTCCGCCTCAGAGGAACTCTTCTTTCCCGGGTCGGCCTTTGAAGGGACACAATGAGGATTAGGTATATCGAGATATCCAGATGTACAACCTGTCGCGTCTTTCCAACTGCTCACTATAAAGCAGCCAACAAATCCGCCCTACCTTCCTGGACTCGTACACCCAATGGCTCTTCCCGTCATCGTCCACCTGGTTCCACCATCGCAGCCCCACCAACAGTCTTCCTGTGATGTTCTACAAGAGGGAACAGAGAGGACTGATTGAAGGACTATGTCAGGTACCTGCAAAACCGATCATGCTGTTCAACTTCCCACTCTACATTTCTTTATGGGAGTGATCAGGGATAGGGATGTATGCATCTATATTAGGGATGCAGCGATACAGGTGTTTCGGTATCGAGTACAAGAACCGATATTTTGTTTTCGGTACTCGCCGATATCGAATACCAGAAGTCCAATTCAGGAAGCCAGGCAGCATGTAGCGACTCGCCACCCGGCTTCCTGATTAGCAGGGAAGCCGTCCACATGCTTCTCGTCGCTAGGTGACGAGAAAGCATGGAGCCGGCTTTCTGGCCAATCAGGAAGCCGGGCGCTGTGTAATGACGTGGTGCCCAGCTTCCTGATTGGCCGGGAAGCCGGCTCCATGCCCCCTCGTTATGGGAAGGAGCATGAAGCTGGCTTCCCGAACCAGTCAGAAAGCCGGGCGCCGCTTCATTACACGATGCTTGGCATCCCTATTGGCCAGCTTCCCACCAATCCGGAAGCCGTGCAGCGCGTCATTACACGCTGCCCGGCTTCCTGATTGGCCGGGGAGCCGGCTCCATGCTCTCTCGTCACAAGTGACGAGTGAGCATGGAGCCGGCTCCCCGGCCAATCAGGAAGCCGGGCAGCGTGTAATGACGTGCTGCCCGGCTTCCCGATACCGGAAGTATCAGGCTAGGCATCGGAGCATTTGGGCGAGTACTCACCCCAATACTCGGCATCGAAACCGATAATAGTATCGGTACACCTATCACAACTTTACTCGACACACTGAACGGCAAATAATCTGTGGACACCAAACCATCACACCTATATAGATATATAGTTGTTAAGGTTGAATAAAGACACAGGTTCATCGATGAGCTTGTGGGGCATCCCATTCCAAAATCATAAGCATTGATGAGGAGTTGCCCCCCGCTCTTCTGGGAAGGCCTTTCACAAGAGTCTGGAGAGTGTCTGTGGAAAGCAGTGGGCTGGCTCCTGGGAGGAGTTATGCAAATGTTTTTAAAAAAGCCTTGATTGGTGTCCAAGTAAGGCTATATTTGCATGCAGACCACCCTAGGTATCGCCCACGTGTGAGGATGATGACCCTCCCCGAGTGAAAGAACTGACCTCTAATAAAAGAAAGGGGCAGGTCAAGGCAGCCATTCAGGGGAGGAAAGAGTTAGATGATACCAGACACCCTCCAGCTAGGACATGACTGGTTTGCTGCAGGTTCAACTTCAAGCTGCTTCACTCACCTTTACCGCCCAGAAGTCACATGACAGAAGCAGGATGATGGTCACCATGCAGGCAATGAAGCTAGAGGACACCAGCTCACACAGGAGATATACGGCTATGGCGCTCACGCGGAAGAACAGGTGGAAAAATGACGCAATGGGGTGCCTGCGGAGCAGAAAGTTTCATGAGCGACAAGGTTTGCAAAAACGACAATTGGCATCCAGCAAATACAGCAATTGATTTGGGGCCACCCCCCCCCACCCCGCCAGGAGTCTGCTCACTGGTCACACTAGTGGGGTCCTCCCCTTCCCTCTGGCAGTGTGCGCACAACAATGCTCACGTAACGACGACTGAGCCCCATTCTGTGCAGCAGTACTGTGAGCCCTGACTGGGATGAGGACAACCCCCCGGGGGGCGGGCCCATGACACCCTGGCTCACCGGAAGCAGCTTGAATGTCACCACATCTAAGGACTGGTTACCGGCAATACATGACCATTTTTTTTTTCTTGCGTTTAACACACTCACTTGATTTTCTTTTTCTTCGGTCTTCTGGTGGTTTCTTCATCTGCATCGAAGAGAGAGACATCCTCCGTCTCATCAAGACTGTCCTACAAAATCGGAGCATTAAAGAGAACCGGTCACCAACGAGCGCACGGCAGAACCTGCACATTCAGCTGTTATACATGTCTGGGTCTACTTATGAAATGTGAATATTCTCCTTTAGGTACTTTGACTGAACTCCGCGCACAGGCCGGAGTGTCCGAGGGCCCCTGAGGACTGGTACCTGCTGACCTCACCTCAGAAGATGGGGCAGAGTGTAGGTAATCAGGTGATGGGCCAGGTGACCTCTGACCTTCCGTTTGCTTCAGCAATGGTGCCTCTCATATTTCAACTCTAACGGGCTCCTTATGAAGCAGCGGGATCACTATGACTACCAGGGAGCTAACATCTGGAAGGCAGGGTTTGAATTTAGGACAGGGCGGTATGGGACGCGTGTTTACTCCCAGTGATTGTTGCTTCTCCCATGATTGATACAGGTCCCATGAATAGGTCAAAGGCAAACCAGGGCCCAGGAACATGTGATCACACCCAAGACTGCTGGGTGTGTGGAACCTGAGAACATGTGATCACATCAAACACGGCTGGGTCTGTGGGCGCTGAGAACATGTGATCACATCAAACACGGCTGGGTCTGTGGGTGCTGAGAACATGTGATCACAGCAAACACTGCTGGGTCTGTGGGTGCTGAGAACATGTGATCACATCAAACACGGCTGGGTCTGTGGGTGCTGAGAACATGTGATCACATCAAACACAGCTGGCTCTGTGTATCCAGAGAACATGTGATCACACAAAAACATGGCTCGGTCTTCCCTGAAGAAGATTCCAGAGAACTACAAATCCCAGCATTCCGTGGGGACCATCAAAAGATTCCATAGAACTACAAATCCCAGTATTCCCTGAGAGCCATCAGAAGATTCCAGAGAACTACAAGTCCCAGCATTCCCTAAGAACCATCAAAAGATACCCCAGAACTACATGTTTCAGAATGTAAAACAAGCAGTCGCACAATGCCAGAGCACTACAAGTCCCAGCATGGCCTGACTCAACCTAATATTCTGGAGAACTACAAGTGCTAACACGGCCTGACTCATTCCAGCCTGTCTTATAAGACGCTGCCAGTACCAGCCTTCCCTGACAGCGATCAGATCATACCAGAGAACTACAAGTCCCAGCACTCCCTCACAAACATCCGAAATCCCCAAAGAACTAAAAGTCTCCGCATTCCCCGACACAGCAGAGCCTCCGGTGCAAGTATAAGGATGTACAACAGGGAAATCACAAATCCCAGCATTCCCTCCCGTCGCCCCCTTCCCAATCACTATCGATCATCTCCGCGCGCTCCCGGCACGCGCACCCGACGATAGGAGGTGAGCGAGGGCAGGAAATCCCCTCCCACGGGGGGCGGGGCCAAGCGTAGGAAAAAATGCGCATAAGTCCCGATGTCGGGTAAGGCGGGCGGGGCCCCATCGATAGATCTCCTCCCACCCTCAGAGCAAACAAAATGGAGATGTACTGAAATGAATTTTATACCATTTTTTGGGGACAGATAGAGCTTTATTTTGGTGGTATTTAAACACCACTAGGGGTTTTTATTTTGTACTATAATTAGGCCATGGGCGACGCTTTAAAAGCTTTTACCGCTCATCAGTTTAGCGTTATCAGTGATTGATGGCCCTAAACTTATTGCTCTCACTCCGACGTTTGCGGCGATATGTAACATGTGCGGCGTAATGGGCGCAATCGTCTTTTTTGCACGTATGCGCCCCCGACGCATGTTTGCATGCGTGTATGTATGGGTGGGGACTTCAAAATTTTATTTTTGTTTTTTTATTCTTTTTTATGGTGTAACTTTAAATTGGGGGGGAACTTACATTTTTTTTCACTAAACGTTATTGCTATCACATACGGGGACTAATAAAAACCCCCCTATGTGATAGCAAAATATGTGACAGGTCCTCTTTATGGAGACATCAGTGGTCTCCAAGACCCCTAATGTCACCTAGGACCCCCCAAACGAAGCTGATTAAGCATAGATCTGCTCCATCAGCTTCTTTCCAGCTTCTGAAGCTGGAGAGTGACACAAGAATGCGGAAGTGATGTATTATACACAGGGGTGTGGACATTTTTTTAAAAACTACTTGTCCAAGGGCTAAAGCGGGGGCCAAATCTACTTGTCCTTCACGACAATCTACTTGTCCCAATACAAAAAATTGTTTTAATCAAAACTAAGGATGCACCAATAACGGTTTTTCGATATCTAGTACGAGTACCGTTTTTTTGCTTTCGGATCTCGCCGACACTGAATACTAATACCGGTGCTTCCGCTGACATAGAGCAGGCTTCCCTGGTAATCAGGAAACCAGGCAGCAGGTAATGACATCCCGCCCAGGTTCCTGATTGCCACGGAAGCCGGCTCCATGTTTTTTGGCCTTCTTGATTGCGATTGGCCAGGAAACCTGCTTCCTGGTCAATCAGGAAGCCTGGTGGCGAGTAATGACCTGATTGGCCAGGAAGCCAGCTTTCCAGCCAATCAGCACTGTTTACATTTTTTAAGTTGCTATTTGGACCCAATTTTTTTATATTGTCTAAAATTCCTCAAATAGCAACGTCGTGGCCATGACGTCCTCAGTCTTCCGGGTTGGCTGACGCTGAGGTTACTGTGGTATTGCACCCTGAGCTGCTCTTTTTCAGCACACATGGAAAATGTTTAAAAAAATAAAAGTTTAGCCCGGGCGTTGGGCTTTTAGGCTCTCTCCGTTTTACCCGGGTGAACTCAAATTTTGCACATTTGAAAAAAGAAAAAAAAAAAATTCCCTAAAATTTTTATTGCTATGGGGCCCTGTGATTTCTAGTTACGCCCCTGGCCATAATCTATATAAATCCAATATAATTAGTGCAATCAAAGGGGAATTTCGATGATAGAACTACATTCAAGTGTTTACAGTTAAGAACGGTATTCCATATAATTTTTGTGTTGAAACATAAGTGGTTGTTATGTAATGGAGGTGTCACTGTGGAACATCTTACTGGTGTCACTGTCCCAATTTGGACATTTTCCCTTCACTTCCTTTCCTGAGGCCCAACAGGAAGTCACGGGAAATCCCACCTCAGTGACAGTTCTCACCGAAACAGGCGAAAAGTTGTAGGGGCAGTCCAGATTTCCAGCGCTCTGAAGGGGGTGTCAACACACACACACACACACATATATATGTGTGGGCAGGGGGTGATAGTGGTGTGCGGCTTCCTGATAGTACGAGAAAAAAAGGAAGCGCCACGACTGGGGAGAAGAATTGTTTTGGACCAATCGAGGAAGCCTGGTTGGTTGTTGGAGTGGTCCGACTAACTTGAAGGTGACGTGGAAGCAGGGCCGGCCTTAGGGGTGTGCGAGCAGTGTGGCCGCACAGGGCGCCATGGCAACAAGGGCGCCGTGCGGCCGACACAGCTCGTCCTGGGGGCGGCCTCTCTCCCCCTACGTGGAAGCGAGCAGGTGTGGACCGAAACAATCAGCTGATCGATTCAGTTCCCAGCTATCACTGACATCTAGCGGTCCTACGGTAGCATTAGAGTCAGTATGTGCGCCTCGCTGAACTCCAGACCTCAATTCAGATCATGAGGGCAGAGGACCAGATACTGAGCACCAGGGCCTTAGAGAACCATTGTGTTGTATGGTCATGCTGCAGTACCAGTGTTACGATCTGGGATCAGGCTCAGAGTCCAGCAGCTGAAACAGCAGGCAAATATGTGGTATAACAGGCCGAGCTTGGTACACAAGCAGACGGTAGTGGTGGAGGAGATGGCAGAAGCGTAGTCAGCGAACAAGCCGAGGTCAGGAGCCAAAGGTATCAGGTATGAAGTGGAAGACGATGAGAGTAGTCGGTGAATCAGCAGCACTGCAGGTGAAATAAGAAAAAAAAAATAGCTCTAAGTTCAGGTAGAATCCAGGAACTGCACGAGCAGGGGGATCCCCTTTGGAAGGGCAGTTGAGGCAAACAATGAAATGCAAGGGGGGAACCGGCAAATGGCGCTAAAAAATTGGTAAAGAAATGCAAATTCGGTTGTGCCCCCTCTCCACACTTTTTGTGAACTTCGCAATTTTGTAGACTCCATGCCACTATGGAATCCTAGTGTATGTCACCCATCTTGCCCTCAGAAGAACCTTGCTGTTCCATCCAATGGCTTACAGAACAGTCCTCTGTAAGCCTGATTTCAGTTTATACCCACGACCGCCTAGACCTGACATTATGTATATGCATACCCCCGGGTCAAAGGTAGACATCCGGGCCGAATTCCGGTGCAGCAATTTTCCCTTCTTTGGTGAAGCCATCGATGTTCTTCCCTTGGATTTTCATCAGCCAGGCCTTCTTGCTCTCCTTGGTTTTCATTGTTTGGGTCAGCGCC
Organism: Nanorana parkeri; assembly: GCF_000935625.1. Lineage (NCBI taxonomy): Eukaryota > Metazoa > Chordata > Amphibia > Anura > Dicroglossidae > Nanorana > Nanorana parkeri. The sequence goes on from NW_017306394.1 coordinate 2,157,221, forward strand.
TCCACCTCTTTATGCTGGAGCATCTTTTTTGCATGAAACTCCGTCAGCTGCTTGACGGTGAGAAGCTGAAACCCCGCCCTCTCCCTGTACGGGTCCGCCGACCCGACCTGCTCGGTCACTCTCCTTTTCGTGGTGGCCCTTTCTTGACGTTGCCCCATGATCATCCTTGTGGGCTGCAGGGACTCCAAGCTCGTATACAGGCCGATTTGCTTTGTGGTGGTTTCCACGGCGGAGGTCGACCTTCTCTGCAAGGCGGAGCTTCGTTGTTTCTTCCTGTAACTGAAACTGGTCTGGGGCCGCACGATGGCCGGGGCCGGTATGGTAGACCGAACGGCCGGCCCGTGTATGGACTCGTTCATTTTAAGGTTCAGCTTTCTAATTTCGAAGGCGGTCATGATTTTCCTCATCTCTACTGGGGCAGCAGAAGACTTCAGATACTCAAGGATGGCTGAAAGGTCGACTGGCTGGCTTTCTTTGGAGTAGGAATTTTGGGCGGCCACATTTCCATACTCATTTTTGGACGCTGGAGCTCCCCATTCATCCCGGATCCTCGAGTTGTGCTCCAGGTTGGTCCTGATTTCGTCGGTCTTCTGTAAGTTTTGGATGGTGCTTACTTTTAAGAGGATTTGGTTAGGACTCATTGGTGTGTGACGGCCGCGTCTTTTCATGCGCCGCAGAGCTGCACTCTCGCTCATGGAAAGGGCCGATTTGCGACCGGGGGAACCGTAACCCGACTCTCCGTCTGGAATCAGAATGAAAATGTCATTTTAGTATTATGATGACAGCAAATATATTAAAGTGCGTGTCCAGCCACAACTTGAGGGGAGGGAAGAATGAGAGGAAACCTCTCTGAAAGAGCCCCA
>NW_017306394.1:2158121-2165235 GCF_000935625.1 Nanorana parkeri
TTTATTTACTTAATTTTTTTCTATTTATTTCTATTTAAATATTATTTGTAACATTTATTTTTATATTTTTCATTTTTTTTTTTTAATTGTCATAAATATTTTTTGTTCCATTTTCCAATACTTTCAGTCCTTGGATTTATCAGAGTGCACCGCATGCTATATGTGACTGCTGTAACCTGTCAACCATGACCTTTCTTCGTTTTCTCTCACAATTCCTGACATACGACTGATCTCTGTGTGTTTAGCTGCTTTCTATGAACTTTCTTCAGTGTCAGTTCACCTTTACACCCCAAAAATGTATAAAAAAAATTAATTTTATGTATATTTAAAGTAGTTTTTTTATTTTCTAAATTGGAGAGGGGTTGGAAGCTAACAAGAGAAGTGAATTGCAGTGAATTTATACAGCAACAGGAGTAGATGGGAATTTCCCAATGGGAACGCTTGTTCTGGAGACAACTATGGAAGGTGAGATGTTCCCTCGTTTCAAGAAGAGATGCTCCATCCATCCACCCATCCATCCATCTATCCATTCATCCATCCATCCATCTATCCAACTATACATCCATCCATCTATCCATCCATCCATCTATCCATCTATCCAACTATCCATCTATCCATCTATCCATCCAACTATCCATCCTCCCATCCATCCATCTATCCAACTATCCAACTATCCATCCCTCGTTTCAAGAAGAGATGCTCCATCCATCCACACATCCATCTATCCATTCATCCATCCATCCATCCATCCATCCATCCATCTATCCAACTATACATCCATCCATCTATCCATCTATCCAACTATCCATTCATCCATCCTCCCATCCATCTATCCATCCAACTATCCATCTATCCATCCATCCATCCTCCAATCCATCCATCTATCCAACTATCCATCTATCCAACTATCCATCTATCCAACTATCCATCTATCCATTCATCCATCCTCCCATCCATCCAACTATCCATCTATCCATCCATCCATCCATCCATCAATCTATCCAACTATCCATCTATCCAATTATCCATCCCTCGTTTCAAGAAGAGATGCTCCATCCATCCACCCATCCATCCATTCATCCATCCATCCAACTATACATCTATCCATCTATCCATCTATCCAACTATCCATCCTCCCATCCATCCATCTATCCAACTATCCATCCATCCATCCATCCATCTATCCATCCAACCATCCTCCCATCCATCCAACTATCCATCTATCTATCCATCCATCCATCCAACCATCCTCCCATCCATCCAACTATCCATCTATCTATCCATCCATCTATCCATTCATCCACCCATCCATCTATCCATTCATCCATCCATCTATCCATTCATCCACCCACCCACACACCCATCTATCCATTCATCCACCCACCCACCCATCTATCCCCCACCCACCCATCTATCCATTCATCCACCCACCCATCCATCTATCCATTCATCCATCCATCCATCTATCCATCCATCTATCCAACCATCCATCTATCCATCCATCCATCTATCCATCCATCCATCTTTCCATATCTCTCTCTATCAGGTACCGATATATCGGCCCTCGAAACATATCGGCCGAAAATTGCACTTTTGGCTAAAATTGCACTTTTGGCTGAATTTTTCTACCGATATGGCGGTGCATCTGTTCTTTCTCTCTGCCCCGCTGGGCGCTGCTCTGTGTCCCAGCTCAGAGGGGAGAAACTGTCACATGCGGCCGAGCGCTGCGGCAGGAGAGCGATGTGAGCGGCGGGCGTCTCTCCTCCCCGCTCCGCTTAGCCTCCTGCCACAGTCCGGCAGAGCGGTGTGGGCGGAGACAGCCAGTGTTGTCACAGCAGGCTGAGCGAGCGCTGTGGGGAGGAGAGCTCAGCCTCCTGTGACAGCGTGTCAGGATGGAGAGCGGGTACAAGCAGTCAGTGATTAGTGATCGCTGAGTGTTTGTAAATAATTGAGGGCAGAGTATGGTTACTATATCCTCAATTATGAATGAATGGGAAGTCATCTACATCACCTCCTGTACATTCATGATTGTGGTTATAGTAAACACACTCTGTCCTCATGTTATGAATTATCAGGAACACTCAGTATAGAGGATCTCTGTTCATTTATAACAGGGGCTGCAGAAAAAGAGAGAGAGGACTCTGTGTTCTCTGAGGACTCTGTGTCCTCAATCTCTTTTTCTATTTTAAAAGGGAAATATCAGGGGTCTGTTTAGATCCCCAATAATTCCCCGAAGTCCCTAAAAGTAAAGTAAAAAATAAAAATATTGAATACAAATAATTAAATGAATATAAAATATAAAAATATTTAACGTTTATAAATAATACATAAAAATAAAATATTTTACAAAATTTGAAAAAGTTTGGAATTTTTTTTTACGGTTTCGACTAGACATTATTTTTTTTTTTTGGTCTATCTATCTATCTATCTATCTATCTATCTATCTATCTATCTATCTATCTATCTATCTATCTATCTATCTATCTATCACATAGTAGGTGAAGTGGCTTCCTCCCAAGTGGTTCTAGGGTGTGTGGTCAGGACATTAGATTGTGAGCTCCTTCGGGGGACAGGGACTGATGTTGAGTGCTATGTTCTCTTTAAAGCGTTGTGTAATATTTCCGTGATTTTTGTTTTAATATCCGCCTGGAGTTCGGATTTAATAGCAACGATATATATATATATAGCTACCAGAATCCTCCTTTGTCTTCATCGCAGGCGCCGTGCTCGCTCTGCTGTAGACCTCTGGAATGCTTTGCCCCGCTGTCTGCGGCCTGTACGCCGACGGAGGCTTCTTGAAGAACTCGGGCTGTAAGTCAATGTACGCAAAACTCCGACGGTAATTCGTCAGCTCGGGCCACGTCGCCGGATTTAAAGACTTCATATGCAGATCTGCGGGAAACAATGTAACAGTTTACAGTTCACCATTAACACAAAACGCGTTGCATCTAATGATTGATATGAGCTTGGTAGAGCCCAGTACATCTTCACCTGAGACAGACAAAGGCTGAGCACCACGGGCTTCATGTTCACAAGAACAAAGGATTCTGGGAAAATATACAGAAGGAGCAAGCAGGACAGTTCCACAGGTTTCACTACCTGCAGAATAGTTCTGTAACTGCACAGCACCTGCAAGAGATTATGGTAAGGATCTTCCCCAACCAGGATTGCATAAAAACCGCGTTCCTTTGCTCTTGCACGGCTCAGATATTGTCTTCATTAACACTGACACTCCAATGTTCAGAACGTCAGGTTCTCTTTATTCACATATTGGTCTCACAATGTGTGGCAACGTTTTGGAATCCAAGGAGCAAGGAACCAAATTGGGTTCTAGAAACGTTGCCACACATTGTAAGACCCCTATGTGAATAAAGAGAACCTGATGTTCTGAACTTTGGAGTGCTGGAGGTTTCTTTGATTATTTATGGATTGATGTGCGGCGCCATCCGCATTCACTGTTGCACTCTCCCCATCACTAGTTGGGATTGAAATCCGGTTAGGAGTGCGATGGGATACGGACACTTTTACACTATGCAGTGGGACTGTCCAACATTTTACTGTCCAACAACAGCCCTTTCCTATACCTTGGTCCAACTTGGCCCTCATGAGTGACCTCGCACCTTGGCCAATGGTGTCCTGACCTTAGTTCTCTTCTTGTTCAGTCTTCCCACCATGGACATGCATATTCTGTTGTCCTAGGTCCGTCAAGTCAGAAGCTACTCTATCTGCCTCTTCTCTTTCGGTATGCAGATAAAATGGCCCCTAGGTTTTGCGTGTTTGCCCTAAATACCATTGGGGCTCGTCAGACATCACCATGACCCTAAGCATGGTGCCAGCCAGTGGACTCTTGGTGTTTCCCAGACTAACACCAGCTCCTGGAAGCCACCAATGGCAATGGAAAACAACCAGTCACACCTAAACCACAAATATAAAGAAACTTATATTTGCCCCTCTCAGCCAAACCCTTCAATGGCTTCCGATCACCCCAAAAAAAATCAAAATACTAACAAAATAGAAACCCAACCACAACTCCCTCCTGAGCTTCATCACCAAAATATCACCCAAATCGTCCCCTTCACTCCTCCCAAGACCTCCTGCTCTCTGGTTCCCTCATCACCTCCTCCAAAGCTCGCCTCTAGGACTTCTCCAGAGCCCCCCTACCCCAATTTGTCCAGCCATCTAATACTCTGTCTGGCCAACCAAAGGGCCAATCTGATGCTGGCTAGGGGTAGTCCCATTTTAGTTTCTTATACTCATGCTAAATTACTACCTAACGTTACCATACCGTGAGCTCTCTTTGTGCTTCTAGCAGACAGACTCCGAGCGTGGTGGGACAGTTGAGTCTTTGCCTCCACGTCTTCCTCCTCATCCATCTGGTAGAGCTTCCTGTTGCTGGATCCCACTCGTTTCATTCTCTGCGCTCGCACGTAACCGTAAGGCCTGACCCGAATGGGGGCGGAATTAAACCTCTCCCGTTCCTTCAGGGCGTCCACTCGTTCTGATGTTTGCGAGTAATCCCATGACACTTCCTCGAACTGGAAGATCATGATGCTGGTCAACACGTTTATTACCATTCTGCATAGGAAGGACAGGAGGAAAGAAGACTGTTTAGGACACCGCTGCAATGTTGTATACTGAATATTACAATGCGTTGTTTTGTTAGAGTTATCTCATGCAAGGACACATATATCACCTGTTATGGCGAATGCACATAGTGGCCACCGGGTCGGCTCTGCTATTGGCCCTCATGACTCGGAGGCAGTCTCCATTGAGAAAGTTAAACACTCGGATTTTGCCATCAGCGCAGCCTGTAATGACTCTGAGGTAGAGGAACTCCAAACACGTCACCTCTCTGAAAGAATAAAAAAAAGCTGTTTAAAGTGGAACTTTCAGTAACTTTACCAAGGCTCCCCCTTTTTATCATTAAAAAGCCGTCCTCGGGCTTTAATCAGCGACTTTGCCTAGGCTGAGACGATGTCATCAGTCTGCTGCAGGCAGGAGGAAGCATTTTCTCAGGCTCCCCTCCCCCAGTGATCAGTCTGCTGCAGGCAGGAGGAAGCATTTCCTCAGTCTTCCCTCTCCCAGTGATCAGTTTGCTGCAGATAAGATGAAGCATTTCCTCAGTCACCCTACCCTCAGTAATCAGACTGCTGCAGGCAGGGGGAAGCATTTCCTCAGTCTTCCCTCTCCCAGTGATCAGTTTGCTGCAGATAAGATGAAGCATTTCCTCAGTCACCCTACCCTCAGTAATCAGACTGCTGCAGGCAGGAGGAAGCATCTCCTCAGTCTTCCCTCTCCCATTTATCAGTCTGCTTCAGGTAAGATGAAGCATTTCCTCAGTCACCATACCCTCAGTGATCAGACTCCTGTAGGTAGGAGGAAGCATTTCCTCAGTCTCCCCTCTCCCAGTGACCAGTCTGCAACTTTGAAGGATTGTAGCAATCCAAGGAGAGAGGCTGCAGAAGGCACTAATCTGTGTCAGACATTTGTGAACACAGCCAAAAACTGCACAGACTCCAGTATTTACATGATTGTGTCATCTCTGAAGCGGCATATCAATCCAGGAAGCAGATCGTGACCTTGGGCGATGCCTGAACAAAAATGGAACAGTCATTTTGGAGAGAAAAGCAGATGAAGACACTGATAGCAGTTGTGTGGTTGTCACCAAAGTACAGGGGATATCTTCCAAGGACACCTATTCCGATGGAGGAATTTCCCATCAATTTCTGCTGTGTCCCCGGGGACAGGAATTCCAGGGAAATCTCATTCAGTGGGATTTAGACATTAATAAGAACATCCCAGTGGCTCTGCCCACTGTATCCAAAGGGGATTCCTTTGTTCCTCTGCTCCACCTAGTGGCCATAATGCTTTGTAAACAGGATTCACCCAGCTTTACACTGGGTGAATGGTTTATACATGAGCCTCATAGTGTGGTTGTGTTTTGGCTTCTCCATTACCACCATGGTCTCCCGGTAGAATTCAGTGGCCAGGATTCTTCCCCTCATACTGTCAGATATAAATATCAAACAAAATGATCACATGTTGAATGACTATGTCCAGTATAGAACCAGCTACCTGCAATGTAAACTAAGAAGGATGAAACCCTTACTTTGGATGCCTGAAAGTCATCAGTCGCTTCTGAAAGGTTCCCAGCATGCTCCAGGCGATGGCGTTTCCATCGGCCCCACCAGATACCAAGTGCCATTGGTCAAAGGAAAGGCACTTTATTGCTCCCTGGTGGCCTGTTAATGTCTAAATGAGAATGCAGAAAATTAAAACAAATGTCGGGGATTTTCACATTCCAGGCAATTTTTTGGGCTGTTTTCAAATGAAACAAGCAACATTAAAATGTTGTGTAGCAATGACCCCCAAATAAGCTACTAGATTATATGGGCCCTCCTAGTGATGTGCCTTGTTGCTGCACCCAGACAGTCACTGACCCACTGAGGGTGGCAGATAGACATCCACTCTGTAAATCTGATTTTTGATATTTTATTGGCTCAGTTGTCCAGTGGGCAGAGGGCTGGGGGTAAAAGATACCCAAAAACAACAGCATACAATTCCTTTTGCTCTTTAACTTCTGCCACAGGCTAATGCAGATTTGATAGACCGGATGGACAGCTAGCTTTCAGTATCTTCAGCCGCTCTTACAGGCCAGTTGTGGACCTGTAGGTTCAGCTGGGCAATATACTGCTGTGGACCTTTAAGTCGGCACCTTCAGTTGAGTAAACAGCACTACTTTTAAGCTTTCTTTCCCAGGCAATAGGTCTGGGAACCATGATCTGGACCTCTCAGAAGCTTTTCCATCCACAGGCAGCAGACCCAAGATGCATTACCTTGACCTTTTTGGTGCTAGACCCTCCCCAGGCAAGAGGCCTGAGAGCCAGGACCTGGACCTTTCTGGAGCTATACCCTCCCCAAGCAACAGGCCTGAGAGCCATGACCTGGACCTCTCTGAAGCTACACCCTCCCCTGGCAGCAGGCTTAAGAAATATGTCCTGGACCTCTCTAGAGCTATAACCTCCACTGGCAGCAGTTCTGAAAAGCATGATCTGGCCCTCTCTGGAGCTATTCCCTCCATATCCAACAGGCCTGAGAAACATGATCTGGCCCT
>NW_017306394.1:2165260-2178935 GCF_000935625.1 Nanorana parkeri
AAGGACCCTTCACACACATATTCTGTCTAGGCAACGCCTGGAAGGCAAGGACCCTTCTAGGAGGTCTCCCCAAATATGTATCCACTTCCCTAGCCCACCTCACTGGAGTAACCAGTGATTGACCAAGGCTGAATAATTATTCATAACCCAATACATTGTATCCTCACACTCTATCTGCCGAAGAACACGTAACAGTATCAGGCAGAAGCAATGTTCTGGGGCTTTGGGGAAACCCAATGAAGTGCCCCTAGGAAGCTTTGTATCAGCAGAGGTTTTCCAGGATGGACTAAAGACTCGAGTCCTGACTGGCTCTGAATCATGACAAGAGATTAGTGACTTCTTTACCTTGCATAACTGGCCAGATTCGTTGTTCCAGATTTTCACCAGCCCCTTTTCACAGCCACTTATCACGGTTTGATCCTTCATTTTAACTGCCAGTACGGCCTCTTTGTGCTTGAAGGTCCTAAGGCATTTTCCGGTGGTGATATTCCACACTAATGAGGGAAAGGAAAAATAATTCATATTATTAAGGCAAGAGAAGTCAAAGCCGAGGGTGGAAAATGTTCAAGGGTGGATCACTTATCTTCTCATCTCTGGCCACTACTCGAGTCACCCATTAGTGTCTTTTGAATGGAGACCTTCCGGCCCTGTGAGGGGCCTGTTCCCACCAACCTCGTAGTATTTGCTGTTCTTACCCACTTTTGGGTAACCCAATTCTACCCTTTGCATGGCAGCAAAGAAAACAGTGCTGCTCACTGTTCTCCTTGCTGGAGAGGAAGCTGGACCTGAGGACCTGCAGTGCAAGGATCTCCCTGCTTCTACTCTATCCATTCTGTAGATCGGTGCTACCTCCCTCACTCCTGCTGCTTCTTCATCATTACCCTACCGGTCAACAGGGGGGCAGCTCTGATATGACGACGCAAAGCCCTCCTTCTCTACCAAGATGGCTGCTGCCATACAGAGACACAGTGCAGAGCAAGGCATTGTAAGTCAGTAAAGGGAAAAATATCAGCTGCTGGAAGCCCACAGTTAATACTGGTGACTAGTTCTCTGTCCTCTTCTTGCCTTTTTTGGGTACAGCTTCCATGCTACAGGTCCTCTATAATTCCCAAAAAACGTAGTGTCTGTTTATAACTGAGATATTTATTGGTGTATTCAGGCAGAATTACCCTTGAAAACCCTTTTTTTTTTAAATTTGTATTCTGTATATCTACCAGCTAACCTTTGACATGGCCATCTTTTGCTCCGGAGACCAAAACATCCGCTTGTACATCCAGGCATGTTATAGTCTTCATATGCCCATGAAAGATTCGGAGGCAAACCCCGGTTTGGAGGTTCCACTGCCTGCAAGAAAATATATGCTGATAAATAAATCTACCAGGTGACACCCCAAAATGTATCCACACGCCAAGGAAGGGTGTCTAGGTTAATGCCTGGGGATGTGTAGACAGTTTTAAAACTAGTCTAAGTAGACTGCTATTTCTTAAAGGCCAAATGGGCTTTTGGTGAAAACCAGCTAAATGCATTAAAGGAGAACTATGGGGTTAAGGCTTTTCCCCATAGTTCTCCTTAGGGTAATGGGAGGACACAAACTAGCGTCCTCCCGTTACCCTAAGCTCAGTATATAGGGAGCTACAGCTCGCGGTATACTGAGACGCCGCAGGCGGAGCGGATCCCAACATCGATGTCGAGATCCACCCAGCTCCGTGAGTGACAGCTGGCTCTGCTTATCTAGAGGCAGAGCCAGCTGTACTCGCCCCCTCCCCCGTCCGTTCCGCCAGTCAGCGCTGGTGGATCGGAGCGGGGAGGGGGGAATCCAGCCTCTCCCCTGTCACGGCAGAGAGTCGTGCTGCTCACTGTGAGATGCTCACAGTCTGCAAAAGTCTGCTGCTCCTATAATTGTGTTGCAATGTATCATTGCCAGGATGTAAACCAAAGGATGTATCCCCCAGCGCTGACTGGCGGGATGGACGGGAGAGGGGCGGGTACAGCTGGCTCTGCCCCTAGATAGGCAGAGCCAGCTGTCACTCACGCAGCTGGGCGGATCCCGACATCGATGTCGGGATCCGCTCCGGCTGTGGCGTCTCAGTATACCGCTCGCGGTATACTGAGCTTAGGGTGACGGGAGGACGCTAGTTTGTGTCCTCCCGTTACCCTAAGGAGAACTATGGGGAAAAGCCCTAACCCCATAGTTCTCCTTTAAATTTACTCAAAATGTGTTTTAGTTATTTAATTTCTTTTTTTTCTTGTGGCAGCTCTCCACAGTAGCTTGCCTTTGGTTTACATCCTGGCAATGATACATTGCAACACAATTATAGGAGCAGCAGACTTTTGCAGACTGTGAGCATCTCACAAAGAGCAGCAGTGAGCGGCCCTTGAGTCAGGTTACATGCACCTTGTTCTTTTTGAGTTTGGCTTGCAGCAAAATGCATTAGCAATATAATATTTAGTGCAGCCTGTTCAAAAACTCGTGTTCTCTCTGTACAGTCTTTGTGCTTTAAAATCTTTTCTCACCTAATACTGAGATCAAATCCCCCGCTGAACACAAAGCCTCTTTCTTCACATAAACGGACAACACGAATGCTTCCGCTGTGCCCTTGAATAAGAGGAGGGACCTGAGACATCTCCACCATATCGTATAGCTTCACTTTTCGGTCGGTAGAGCCAGCGGCAACCAACTTCCCCCCGTCAAAATGGATCACCCTGTGTGGATCGCCTCTGGAGAGAGAACATTTACAACAAGTATTAACGTGAACAGGAAGTGAGGGGAAATGTTCCAATGGGGGCACCTGTTCCGGGAATGTTCCAATGGGGACACCTGTGAGGGGAAATGTTCCAATGGGGACACCTGTGAGGGGAATGTTCCAATGGGGACACCTGTGAGGGGAAATGTTCCAATGGGGACACCTGTTCTGGGAATGTTCCAATGGGGACGCCTGTGAGGGGAAATGTTCCAATGGGGACACCTGTTCCGGGAATGTTCCAATGGGGACACCTGTTCCGGGAATGTTCCAATGGGGACACCTGTTCCGGGAATGTTCCACTTCCAATGGGGACGCCTGTGAGGGGAAATGTTCCAATGGGGACACCTGTTCCGGTGACAACTTTCTAAGAGGAAATTGTTTTGTCTCCAAGACAGGAAACAAAACAAAAAATCCTCCACAATAGGACACAGGCAATGTATACACCATCCAAAATTAAACATGCCTATAGATTATAGATGTAATATAAACATATTGATTATAAATATATATCTTGTATCTACTGCAAATATGTATTCTATTTTTAACAACTGAATGTTTTTTGCTTATTAAGTCTTTTATACTTGTTTCCATCGGTAATAAGATCTTAAGATCACTGCGCCGCTCAGGGCCATTCCACCTTCCAATGACATTGCCTTGTTGGCCAATAAAGTCATTTATCATTGGACAGAGAGAGAGCAGATGGTAAAGCTCAGCCTCCTATGTGCTTCTTGCACTGCAGCACACCTTATTGCACCTTATTGCTCCATGTGCTGTTTCTCCCTCCCCTCTCCCTGTGCTGTCCCTCTCCGCTCCAGTCTGAGCTCTGTTGTACAGGGACTGCAAGAGGTTGATGTCAAGTCAAATTCAGGTACTTAACACTGATTGCATCAAAACAATACCTTTAATGATGTGTTAATGAATACAGGGCTGCAATCATTTGTGCCTTTTATATCTGCCTAGTGCTCAGCTTTAATTCCTGTGTTGCAACTGCTGGATGCATCCGAAAGACAAGTAAGTTTAAATAACAGGGAGCAGTGTGATAATAGTCTGGGAGGTGACTTACTGTCCGGTAAGAATGAGAACATTGTACGATCCACAGAAGACATTTCTTTCCTCCAGAAACACCGTCTCCGTCTCCGTCTCAACATACGCCGCTTCCACACTTTCTCCAGGCTGCGGAATATAAAGTGTAAGGATCCGCACCCTCTCAGTATTTCCAGCAGGTGACTAAGGCCCCCCCATCATTGCTTCTCATCATTTTGTTTCCTGTTCTTGCACACAGAGCCGTCCCTATAATAAGGCAGCCTGAGGTTGTTGCCTCTGACGGCATCTTCTTGGGTCACGTTTTGCTTTGCCTGCTGCCCCTTTTCCAGCGTCCCAGGTTTCTAAGAGCCTGGCAGAGAGATGTGTAAGGGACATACACATCTCCCCTCCCAGCTGTTAGTAGCTTGGGATGCTCTGGCCGGCATCCTGCCCAGCTCCTGGCAACCAGTGACGTCAGTGAGCTAGCTGGGATGCTGGGCGGTGCACCACCAGGACACCGGCCACAGCACCAATAGCGTGCACCATTAGCGCCCCATCAACACCGTCCCCCCAAAATCGCAACCACCAAGAGCCAACCTAACCGCCTCTGCGAACATAACCACCAGCACCCCCACACAACCCGCCCCTCTGCCCCGCCTGAGGTGGTGGTTATGCTAGGGCCTCTCCTGTTTGCACACATAAAACAACCTGCACTCACCTTTACATCTTTGTAATACCTCTCCACCCTTGGTAGAATACTGCCATCTTCTCCGACTTTGGGCACTGGCACCGGTTGAACTTTGGCATAGGAGACACTGACTCCTTTGTATGACGTCCCCTGGCATGAAACAAAGATTACAAGTAACAAAAAAAGTTTCATCCATCGTAAAATTGAATCCATGAGTTACATACAGAAGTTACATAGTTACGTTGGGAAAAAAGACCAGAAGTCCATTGAGTTCAACAGATTCCCATTTTTTCAAGTCAAAACAGAAGTGATCTCAAGATTATTGATAGCTCCACCTAGTTCCTTGCACCTGGTAGCTCCACCTGGCTCCGTTTCTTGTATCCGGCAGCTTCATCTGGCTTAGTTTCTTGAATCTGGTAGCTCCACCTAACCTAGTTTTGTTGCATCTGGTACCCCAATTTTTTTCTTTCCTTTTTTGCTATTATATAATCAGGGGTGGCAGCTAATCACTACAGTAATTGCGCACCACAATTAATGTTTTTCATAGCTCCATCTGGCCAAGTTTCTTGCATCTTGTAGCTCCACCTGGCCTAGTTCCTTGCATCCCGTAGCTCCACCTGGCCACGTTTCTTGCATCTGGTAGCTCCACCTGGCCAAGTTTCTTGCATCTGGTAGCTCCACCTGGCCTAGTTCCTTGCATCTTGTAGCTCCACCTGGCCAAGTTCCTTGCATCTTGTAGCTCCACCTGGCCAAGTTTCTTGTATCCGGCAGCTTCACCTGGCCTAGTTCCTTGCATCTGGTAGCTCCACTTGGCCTAGTTTGTTGCATCTGGTAGCTCCACCTGGCCTAGTTTGTTGCATCTGGTAGCCATGTTTTTTTTACTTTGCTTGTAGTGACCACTAGTGATACCCTCTAGGTACCATGTGCAGATCAACCCCAAACTGGGAAAAAATCAACTAGTGCTGCAGCCGGTAGCTCCTCCTGGCTAACCAGCAAGAAAAACAGCAAACCACCAGCCATGATGTTGAAGACCCATACCTGAAGGATCATGGCTTCGTTCCGCACCAGCGTCTCGGCTTCTAGATCCAGGACAAGCTCCTTTGTCAGATAACACCAGTGACGGGACACACTCAAACAGCTGAAGAGGTGCTTCTTTATCAGGTACCCTGCCATCAGAACAAGACAGAAGAGAGGGAACACAATCCATAGTGAGGAACAGAGGTATTCAAGCTCGCTGAATACACAGTATTATAGTAACGGGATCATTTAAACCAATTGAGTATTTGTGCCGTTAATGAGTAGCTCGGGTCATTTCTAGCGTTGCCTGCATCAGCACCATTTCCTGGGTATGTCAATGTCACTCATATACATTGGCAATGGCCACTGAGCCACATTCCCAAGACTTATGTTCCATAGTCAAACCACAAAAACAGACCGCAGAAGATTATGTTCAGAAAAGCCATACTCTGATAGCAGGCACAGAGGAGGACTAGGCTGGGGGGCAGGAGGGGCATTTCCCTATTGGGCAAGTACACAAACGATGTACTTGGTGGAGATACTGATGTATGTCCTGTGATCATAGAACACCTGCCCCTTATTTTATGAAAATGAGGGCAGGTAGAAGTGTTCCATAGTCCAACAGGAGAGAACTCACACAGGGCTGACTACACTGGTTGGGATCCTTCCACCCTCCATCTGGGATAGAAATACCCTTTAAATATGAACACAAATCTTGGGTTGCCCCAATAGGTGCCAAGGCCTTTGGCCGGTGCCTTGGTCTTCTATATGGCAGGTACAGCCTTGGCATGACAGTTTTTGAACCTACCCAGGATCTTCTTGGAGAGGTGCACCGGGAGGCAGCGGATGAAGTCTTTGTACTTCCTGACTCCGGATGTGGACTGGAAGGAAGTTGGGACCACCATGAGAGACGGGTCGTCCTGTGTGGAGTAGTTGGTCTCTTCCGTATGGCCAGGTTCATCAATTCCGAACGTTTCCTCCTGAGACTCTGGAGAGGAAATGACAAAAATCCAATATCTGTTGGAGTGAACACGATTGGGTCTCATTGGGTTTGTTACAAAGTCATACAAGGCAAACCGGCTTCCCAAACCACATCAGTACATCAGTTTTTAGTGAACATCAGCATCAGGAACACTACCTGTGTAAGGTATCCAGGTCTATTGCGCATGTGCGTAGTCCCGTTTTTCGTACCATAGGAAAACAGGCACTTGCATGCACATCGGGACTTACACGCACAAGCGCGCTAATCTGGCGCACAGGAAGTGATGCAGTACATCTGAATTGGTCTTCCTATTTAAAGCAAGCACAGCCTGGGCTTAGTTGCTGGATGGTCTTTCAGCTTGTCCTTGTGATCCTGTTTGTTCTGCCTGATTACTGCTCCTGTGTCATGATCCGGATTGAACCTGCCTGCTCCTGATTGCTGCCTGCCTTCTGACCTTGGAATTGTTACTGGACCTTGCCTCTGCCTCATCCTTCGTACTTCGCTGCCTGACTGGTGTGACCCCCTGGCTTGCCTGACCTTGATTCTGCCTATTGCTCTGGTACCCTGCTGCCTGCCCGGCGTGACCTCGTCTCTGCTCTACCCGATCCTGATCCTGGACTTCTGCCCATCACGGGGGTTGCCCCATCCACTGGCACCCGTGCTACTTGCTGTTTCTCAGGCTCTCTTCCCATCCTCAGCGTTTGGGGGACACGAGGTGCGAGGGGAGCCTCCTCATCCAACCAGTCTCCAGCCAGGTACGTGATAATATGGCTGACCCCACCGTGTCTTCCTAGCCGTACCCACCCACTACGGGGAAGTCTCACTCTAACTGCTGGAATTCTCATTTCTTTCACATTATATACCCTGTTTCCCCGAAAATGAGACCTACCCCGAAATTAAGACCTACTACCATTTTTGGGAATTGCTAAAATATAAGACCTAACCCGAAAATAAGACCTAGTTGTGACCATTCCCAGAGCCGGTGGTGGCATAAGGGGGAACTTGAAGAGCCGCGGGAGAGAATCAGCGGTGCCAACAAAGGCAGCGCTAGAGGAAGCGAGGCGGCAGCGCAGGGAGCAGAGCTGCATAAGCCAATATTTCCTCTATAGCGCCGGCTCCTGTCACAGGTAGAGTGATACCAAATGCACTCCGCCTGTGAGGAATCGATAGTGAACGTGCGCTTCGCTCATTCTGGTTACCAAATTGCTCTTGGAAAGGTATGGCACCCCTGATTGCCCTGATCACCCTATTCTTGACTTTGCCATTGTGGATTATTTAATTTGGATTTGCATTATCTTTGGAGTGTTATACATTAAAAAAAAAAATAAGACCTACCCCGAAAATAAGACCTAGTGTGTTCTTTTGAGCAAAAAATAAAAAATAAGACAGTGCCTTATTTTCGGGGAAACACGGTAAATGCAGAGAGTGGAATGAGACTAGGTAGTGGGCGTGGTGGACCATTCCAAGTTTTGGGATGTTTGGATTTGGATCTTATGCTTGTCCTTCTCCATTTCTTGATAAATATTGGTTCTAAAGTCTAAGTAAACCTTGAGTCTCTTTTTATAAGGTCGACATCAGGGGTGGGCAACCTCAACACTCCCAGCTGTTATGGAACTACAACTCCCATGAGGCATTGCAAGACTCTGACAGCCACAGGTATGACTCCAGACAGCATGGGAATTGTAGTTTCACCACAGCTGGAGTGCCAAGGTTGCCTGTTCCTGATACAGTTCTCCTGGTGCCTATATGGCAGCATAGCTATGGTTGGTGCTCCGCCCATCTCCAACCCCAGGCACCAGGAAAGAAAAAGTACGTAAAGGTAAAGATTCAATGTTCCGAATCTGAGTGATCTCCACCAAGCTTGTGTGAGAAGTGTGATTGGCTCACGACGGGGACATTTCCCCCGAGGCCAGCCCCATACACAGCGTTTTTTTACCCATGCCGGACACTTTACGAGAAGTATGTAATGAAAAATAGAATGAGCAAAGCAAGCGACGCTTCCCCCCCTCCCCTCCCCCCTCATCAACATACTAATGACATCTTTAAATAAAATCTTTTATTACATATCTTATTTTTAGGCCCAGTGATGCCCTGACTGGGTCCCTGTGCTTCCGTACGTAATGCAGGCAGATGATGGCTGGTGGGAGGGGCCAGCAGAGTGCCATACATGAAAACATCACAGCTCCCTGCCTCACTACATCTCTCAAGAGCCCTCAGCCCTGATGCAAGCAGTGGGAGGAGTTATGCACATATCAAAATGCCCTGATGGGTGGATATCAGTCTGGAGGCGTGGCTGGTCCGGAGGCAACCGTCTAAGATGGTATTTTCCTCCCTTCGTAGATATTTCCTCTCATTTCCTGTTAAGTCTCTGGAAACAGGAAGTGAAGGAGAATCTCCCCGCCTACTACATAGAGTTGGTAGATGTAAAGTTGATTGTACAGAGATTGTACGGTCAGGTTGTGACGCGTGCGGTAGGATTGGTGGCAGGAGTGACGTCTCTGGGGGCCACTTACATCCAATATGCCGGCGCCTGGCAGTATGGAATCTAAAATGGAATTTTTGGTGGGAGTGGTCATAGAAGATCCGAGGTCGGGGTCATGAATGAGCAAAGCAAGGTCCGCCCTTTAATTGTGAGGCTTCAGGCGGCAGCAAAATATGGAACGCTTCACGAATTTGCGTGTCATCCTTGCGCAGGGGCCATGCTAATCTTCTCTGTATCGTTCCAATTTTAGTATATGTCCTGCCGAAGCGAGGACAAAATACTAGTCACCCTGATCGATATATAAGGCTGAACAGAGCTGAAATCATCAACTTATGGTGAGAATGGAACAAAAAGTATTGGCAGCTAAAACACATTTGTGAAATCAAATATCAGATCTGCTTTTCCCTGCAACAGTTTCCAATCTTCCATAAAAGTTATTAATATAGAATAATATAGAATCATCATCGATGGCTTAGCTACAAGCTCCATATGCAAATGAGCGCACCAGCTGCAAGGGATTCTGGGAGGAGTGACTGCTCACAATGTATCCGCCTGCAGTGTATCTTATAGCCACTAGATGGAGCTGAGGAGCATGGGAAAGAAGTATTTATTGACTCCTCAGCTCCATCTAGTGGCCTCAGTGTGATATTTTCTGAGTGTTACATTTGACCTTAAAAGAAAATATACTCAGAACCTACTTTTTTTGCTTCCATTCGCACAGAACGGACATTCACAGAGATTTGCCGGACGAATGGATCTGCACATTGTTTAGAAATAGACCCCAAAGTGTTTTGTTGCTCTTGGAAAGTTTTGAGCAGATTTAAACTGAGGGTTGATTTGGGTAAGGAATGTGTCGCCACCCCCATCTGCAGGGGGGGAGCACCCCCCTGAAACAATGGCAGATAGCAAGGAAGCAATAGCTTCTTTGGGTGCTTTGGCAGGAAGGGGACCTGGGCTCATGGGGGGAGGGATGCACTTAAAGAGACAATAGGCTAAATTCACAAAGCTTCAAGTCGTGTGTGTGGGGAGGTGGTGGGCCTTGTTTCCCTGCATTTGGAATGAATGCACACTAGTCAACAACATCCTATTGACTGTAATAAAAGGCAGGTTCCTCCTTCCCACCCACCTGCTTACAAAGCAGCCAATCACGCTGCAAGCCTGATCTCAGTTTTTAGCAGCATAAAGCTGAGCCGTGTTTCACACTTACCTCCCCGCTGCCTGCGGCGGACGATGAGCAAGTGAATTAGGTTGGCGGCGTTGTGTAGCAGGTTCGGGCTGCACATCTGCAGCAGCAGCAGGGCGTAGTTGGCTTTGGTCCAGTACGACCCGTTCTTCAACCAGTCCCAGGTCTCCGCCATGAACTGCCGCAGCCGCTGCCTGTTGAGGGCCCGGTCCGAGCTGGCGGCGCCCAGGTCCTGCACCAGGCTGGGGTTTATCCTGGACCGGCTGTAGGTGAAGTCTTTGCCCAGCGCCGGCCGGATCACCTTCCCCACGTACACCAGCAGGTCGGCGCTCTCCATCCGCCGGACGACCCCGAACAGGAACTTCCTCTGGGAGTTCTCGCCGGCCCGCAGGAACCATTCCCTGGTGGCGGCGACTTTGGCGGCCAGGAGGCAGGACTGGCACGCCTGGCAGATGGGCACCTTGGAGGTTCGGTTCTCGCAGCGGAGGTCCGGGGCGAGCCGCAGCTTGAGTTCCGATATTTCCATGGCTATCATCCCGCTGAGCGTCGCTTAAAGGGATACTCCTCTTTTTTTTCCAAGATTCACTATTTTTTCACGGCAGTGGTAAGCGCGACCATTGCGCCCGGAAAATCAGCGCTGTGAGCCGGCTCTGGCTGTCACAGATTTAATCCCGGAGCCGCTGCTGTTTTCACAACTTTCTCCCTATTGTTGTGGACTCCAAGGAGACAGGGAGTGCCGTAATTGCACCAGTACAGGCGCCCCGCCAGGGGAGGTACCGTAATTATTGTAGTAGAAGCACCACTGTGATACGGAAGAAGGAAACTGGACTGTGCATTGCATGGCTCGTGTATTAAAGGAGAACTGAAGCCCTAACTTTTTAGTCTTGTATCGAGCAGAGGCAGGCAACCTGAGCCCTCCAGCTGT
Source organism: Nanorana parkeri (assembly GCF_000935625.1). Lineage (NCBI taxonomy): Eukaryota > Metazoa > Chordata > Amphibia > Anura > Dicroglossidae > Nanorana > Nanorana parkeri. The sequence goes on from NW_017306394.1 coordinate 2,176,305, forward strand.
GGAGAAACTACCAATCCCATCATGTCTCTGGGAGTCAGGCCTGAGTCTTGCAATGCCTCATGGGCCTTGTAGTTCCACAACAGCTGAAGTACTGAGGTTGCCTACCCCTGTTATAGCGTAAGGGAGGGTTAAAGCCCGTCTGCTTTTTTTTTTCCGGTCACGCGGCTGTACGCCCCCCTACGCTCACCTGACCTGCACGTCCAATGCGGTTGCGAGTGAGCGTACTGGATGGATCCTGTCTGGGTCTGAGCCAGGAAACACGCACCCGCACGGACCTGCAGGGCGGGTGAGCGTAGGGCGGCGTACGGCCGCGTAGTTCCATAGAGAAGGACGCGGGATGCGTACTAATCACACGCAGCACCTGTCCTTCCCGGGAGCTGCGCGATACGGTCGTGCACGCAGCACGGAGCTGTTCGCGCCTGCCGTTTCTCGTGTGAATGAGGGCTTAGACCAGTGGTTCTCAACCTTTCTAGGGCTGGGACCCCTTGGTAACATTTGCCAGGTTGTGGTGACCCCCCCCAATGTTAAAATTTAGGAATGCACCAATACTAGTATCTGTGTGGGCTCTCAGGTGGCCAGTGTGGGCTCATGTGAGCTCAATGGGGCTCTTTCGTGGTCAATGGTGCTCTCTGGTGGCCAGTGTGGGCTCTCTGGTGGCCAGTGTGGGCTCATGTGAGCTCAATGGGGCTCTCTGGTGGCCAGTGTGGGCTCTCTGGTGGCCAGTGTGGGCTCTTTGGTGGACAATCCGGCATTCAACTCCCCTCACTCCCGCCCACTCCGTTCTCTTTGATCCTCCTCGGCTGCCAGTGCTGCAGCGCCATCTAGCGGCGCGGCCGGAGAACTGAAACTGCTGCTCTAGGAGGTGGCTGAGGAGCCTCTCACCTAGCGCAGCACAAAGCATGTGGTGACCCCCTCAACAGTGGGTTGTGAGTGACCCACTTTCGGGTCGCGACCCACAGGTAGAGAACCACTGGCTTAGAGGATGCTGCAGCCTTTCTTATTACACTGCTGAGACTGATCATGTGATTGTAGTAGAGGCAGGCCCTTCCACTTAGGAGTCACTTTGTCAAAGTGTATGGGGAGGACTGCATCAATATTTCCAAAACAGAAGCAGGTAAGAAACTTTGGCATTCTAGTTCCCCTGGGGAGGATTTGTTTGGAGAGGAGTTTGGGTTTAGGTGAAGACGCCTTGATACCTGTTGCATTATTACAGATTGTGCCAGACACTGAACCAATATCCGCACCTATAAAAGCAATACACACTCTGTAGTCTGTGATATTGTTTATTACAAAATAGATAATAAAAACAAGAACATGATCAAAGGACAATATGACAGATAATCCTGAATGAGTGCCATTAGGTTCTGACATGAGGGCAGCCACTCTGTATAAAAGGCCGGCATGGGGTTTATGTTTTATATTGTGGTTGCTGTAGGACCTGCTTAAAAAGCGAAAGAAAAATGGCCGTGTGTCCCATACCAGCCAATCAAATGCCAGCTGTCATTCTTCCAGTAATAAACAAAACTTAAAGGGTCAGTCCATCAAAAAAAAAAATTAAATTTCAGTTTTTTTCTGGATGCTGGAGAGGTAAATTCCTTGACTGTCTCTTTTATCTTTTGGGGTGCTTATTGGTGAGATCTCTGTGCCAATTTCCAGGACCTGTACACCTACTGAGTCCATTATGAGGGGCTCCCACCATTCCTTGGAAGAGTTCCCAGGTCTGTACACATGCTGTGTCTACTATGAGCGGCTCCCATCATCCCTGTGCTAGGTTCCGGGTCTGTACACCTGATGTGTCTACTATGAGCGGCTCCCATCATCCCTGTGCTAGGTTCCGGGTCTGTACACCTGATGTGCCCATTATGAGGGGCTCCCACCTTCCCTGTGCCGAGTTCTCGGGTCTGTACAGGTGCTGTGCCCAGTATGAGGGGCTCCCACCATCCCTGTGCTGAGTTCCCGGGTCTGTGCACCTGTACTCACACAGTGCTGTACAGAGGACACTGAGCCAGTCACATCAGTCTCTGCACCAGAGGAGCTTACACTCTAATGTCCCCACCACAGTAACACACTATTATCATTATCATACATTGATATAGCTCTGACATATTCCATAGCACTGTACAGAGAAGACTGAGCCATTCACATCAGTCTCTGTATCAGAGGAGCTTACACTTTGGATGTATAATTGGCCCAGGGGCAAAAATGAATGATTTGCATGACTCCGCCCACTGTCCTAAAATAAAGATCACAGCCCTCATTTTTTTGATGAACATGTGACAAGCCAACACCGTCTGCTTATAACTTGGTGCAGGCTCTGGAAGTACCAACACCGGGTCCATACAAGGTCCGTACCACAACTCATCCTCCCTGCCCCCAGACAGACCATCAGAGAGCTGCTTGCTTTATAAACGACACTCGGCGCACATGTTGAACGGTTTGGGGTCACGCGTCCCGCCTTCGATGAGTCCGATGGGCCCCTTTTCACCCGGAGGAAATTTCAAGTTGAACTTCTGGAGGAAGCTGACAAAAAAGATGAAGATCTCCGTCTTGGCCAAAGCCTCCCCGATGCAGGACCTCTTACCTGGAGGAGAAGGGGAGGAGAAGGGGTTAATCACTGCCACCTTGGGGGGC
>NW_017306394.1:2179000-2193031 GCF_000935625.1 Nanorana parkeri
AGAGATGGGATCCAATATTACTGTAACACTTCGCCAGGATTTCAAAGATACAATTGAATTTAATTATGAATTATGAACTAGATTGAAGGGACTTCTTCCTGCACAGGGTCAGGATTTTGTCATGAGAAACAATATTTTTAAAACAATAAAACGTATTATAGGTAAAGTTTGTACAAACACCGAAATACATATACACTATATTGCCAAAATGTATTGGGACGCCGACCTCTACACTCACATTTAATGGCATCCCAGTCTTAGTCCGTAGGGCTCAGTATTAAGTTGGCTCCACCCTTTACCGCTATAACAGCTTTAACTCTTCTGGGAAGGCGTCCACAAGGTTTAGGAAAATATAACAAACAATGGAATGTGTTACACAGTATCACAGGGGATATTTCTCAGATCTGCCCTCCACCCACCTGCTCCGAATGGGATATGAGCCTCATTCTTCACAAACTTGCCACCCTGGTCCAGGAAACGGGCCGGGTTGAACTCTTCAGGCTTGTCCCAGTATTTCTTGTCGTAGAGAGCCGAGTGCAGGAACGTGATGATCTGAGTGTCCTGGACAGAGATGGACGTGTTACATTTTTATTTATATAGAGCCAACATCGTCCGCGGTGCTTTACAGAGAACACTGAGCCACACACATCTCTCTGAACCAGAGGAGCTTACACTCTAATGTTCCCAACACAGTCACACACTTTTATTATTATATCTTTACATAGCTCTGACATATACCGCAGTGCTGTACAGAGAACACTGAGCCAGTCACATCAGTCTCTGCACCAGAGGAGCTTACACTCTCCCGGCTGACTGATGGAACTCTTCTGTGGTGCAGCTGTGAGACTATGACTGCTCAGGGTGGTGTTCGGTGGGTAGGTGGTGCAGACTGGAAGTTGTATTCACTTACCTTTGGTATAGTGTATCCTTTGAACATGATGTTCTGCAGAGCCGCATGGGGCAGACCGTTGGGCACTACACTGGCGTATCTCTGTGCTTCATGAATCACGGCATCGGTGTACGGTAAGGAGACGCGGTGCTCCAGAGACGGGCATTTCTCCGAGCCAAGAACGTCATCAATCTCAGCCTGAACTTTCTCTGCAAAAGAATTCACATACATATCAGAACACAGCCACCTACTGACCCTCCTTCCTTCCGTCTCTCTTGATTGGTGACAACTAGTGATGAGCTCGGGCGTGTTCGCAGGTCCACGTGCTGAGCCCGCCTGGAAGCTGACAGCGCCGCAGCACCAATCACAGGCACTGAGACATTTCCCGATATCTGCAGCTGCGGACCGGGATAATATCTCAGTACCTGTGATTGGCGCTGTCAGCTTCCTGGCGAGCTCGGCGCGTGGAGCTGCGAACACGCCCGAGCTCATCACTAGTGACAACCATCTGCACATAAAAGTGGACCTGTCATCAGATATATAGCTTTCATTTAAAGCGCAGCATGCTAAGTAATGTGTCAGTGTAACGCTTCCAGGTGTTTATTAGCTGTCGCAGAGATCACACTGTTCTCTGTGGCAATGCCTTCATCTGCTTTTCACTCCAGAAGGATGGAACCATCTTTGTTCAGCCATCATCCAGGGTCACCATCTACTTCCAGTGATGTCACTGGTTGCCAGGAGCAGAGCAGGACGCTGGCCAGAGGTGGGAAGATGTAAAGCCTGCAGAGGGCCGTGATACAGGAGACACCTCCTGCTGCTCTGATTGTGTGCACCACCAGCACCCTCCTTCACTGATTGTGTGCACCACCCAGGGCCGGCCTTAGGCCTTTAGGCGCCCTGTGCGAGAAAGCTTTACAGCGCCCCTCAGTGGCCACACCCAAACACCAATCAACACCCCCCACAAAGGCTAAGGACACCGCTGCCTATTGGTGATGTTGCAGCAGGGTTGGAGAGGTTGGAGCTGGAAGCCGGAAACACACTTGGGCTGCATATGCAAAGGTTACAATTAAAAGACGAGGATACCACTAACCATAAGTATCAGTGGTGAGAACCTTAAAGAATGAGGTAGCGATGTGAATATATGTGTCATCATTGGCTACTCTACACAAACATATTTTAAAGTCCCCTTTCCAAGGATGATCAGGGTCTGTAACAGCCCTGAGAATACAGTCCTTACTCTGAATTTCGGGATACTCCATCATAAACTTCAGCAGCCATCGGAGGGTGGAGGACGTGGTGCCAGTCCCGGCAATGAAAAGGTTGAAGGTGGTCATTGTCAGGCTCTCTATGGTAAAATGGGACCCCGGGTCACCCTTTTCCTGGGGGGACAAAGAACAGAATTAGATGAGAACCAACTGGCCATATTTAAAGAAGACTTAACCCCATAATTCTCCGTTTACAATTGTATTTGTCTGATGTGAACAATATAGACAAAAAGCGATACAGAGAGAGAGAATGGTTTGAATACAGTGGAAGCCTAACCAAAAGCTGAACTTCAGGCAAACCTCTAAATGACAGATGACATACATATAAATGTCTATGTAATGCAGGCAGATCATGGCTGGTGGGAGGGGGGGGATGTGCGGCCGCACGGCTCGCACACCCCTAAGGCCGGCCCTGGCTGGCTCTTGGGAAGAGTTATGCAAATATTAAATTGCCTTATTAGGTGGGTGTTGAAAAGTTGAAGCCTATAAAATGGGGTCTGCAGGCTGCCCATTTTGACTCATGCAATGCTGTTGTGTATTACCTCATCTATCTTATTTAGGAAACTGTCGACAAAGTCTCGCGGGCAGTTGGGGTCGCGGGTTTCGACGTGCTTTTCGATCAGGTCGGTCAGGAATTTCTGCAGCATGGTGCCATTCAGGAAGATCTTGTTGTGTTCACCGGGAAGCCACTTGAGGATTTCCGGGAAAGCGTTGTACAGCTGGGAAAGAGAAATACAGTCCATCATTGAAACTTTCAGCGTCATTGTAACAAATCAATATGAACACCGAGCACAGTTTCCATTTCATTATACTGTAAAAGTAGATGTAGGGCTGAATAACAGGAGGAGCAGGAGATCAGCAGCACCGATCAACAAAGGAAGAAAAACAGGTACAGGCAGTCCCCGGGTCACAAACAAGATAGGGTCTGTAGGTTTGTTCTTAACTGCCTCCGGGCCGGCCGTAGTAGAAAAACGGCCGGCTCGGAGCTCACTGGATTCTCCCCTCGCCGCTCCGATCCGCCAGCACTGACTGGTGGAACGGACGGGGGAGGGGGCGGGTACAGCTGGCTCTGCCTCTAGATAGGCAGAGCCAGCTGTCAGTCACGCAGCTGGGCGGATCCAGACATAATTGTCGGGATCCGCTTCAGCTGCGGCGTCTCAGTATACCGTGAGCTACAGCTCCCTATATACTGAGCCTAGGGTGACGGGAGGACGCTAGTTTGTGTCTTCCCGTTACCCTAAGGAGAACTATGGGGAAAAGCCTTAACCCCATAGTTCTCCTTTAAGTTGAATTTGTATGTAAGTTGGAACAGGTACATTTTTTAAGTGCAACTCCAGCCAAAAATTTTTTTTTTTAGTTTTGGATAATATGGGAAAGGGTTTACCCCCTGTAATGTTTGTTTTGCTGTGTGTGTGCCCCTGTTCACAAGATTTCACCACACTTTCGGTCCCTGTGACAATTGTATTCTGAACATTTTCGGTTGTCGTGGAAACAAGGATTGTTGATAAAGCTTCAGTGGAGACACCTGTTTCCCCATGATAACTCTTGGAGGAGTGAATTTCCCTTCAGGGGTAGATTTCCTCTCACTTCCTGTTGTCTCAAAGACAGGAAGTGAGATTAAATCCTTCTAATGAGTATACAGACAGCAGTAAAAACCTCACAGTGACCCGGAAGAAGAGGCGGGCACCCCTCGTCTGCTCGTCCAACAAGAGCCAACTTCATATAATCTACGTACAATGCAGACCCAAAAAGGCGGGCACTCCTCGTCTGCACGAGCGCGGTAGCATTATAACTACCCCTGCTATACAGTAATAGCCTCCGTTTGTAAGTAGGAGTCGTATGTAAGTCGGATGTATGTAACTCGGGGACTGCCTGAATAAGCAAGTTTTTCCTTTAAATAAAAGGCAATTGTTTATGATGCACAGAGCACAGAGCAAAGTAAATGTCATCCAGTTCGGGTTTACTACCCCAGCTCACCTGGAAGCCCCGTTTGCCCAAGAAGCTCAGATTTTCGAGGATCATATTGTGCAAGGTTTGGAAAGTCACGTCCTTTGTATCAAAGCGATCTCCGAACACGATGGAGCAGATGACATTGGACACGGCGGCAGTGAGCTCAGGGCCCGGGTTGAAAGGTTTTCCTTGAAAAGAACATGGAAGGTCAGATAGTGAAATGGTCTATGAATATAAGGCTGAAACCCCAAACTTGTCTTTAACTGACCCTTGAGACACTATTCATCCCACTGACGCCAATGATGGGGCACTACTTATTCCATTGACACCAGTAATAGGGTGATATCCCTTTCCATAATACCAAGGGCATGACACTATTCCTTCCACTGACATTATCATGGGGCAATACTTCTTCCATTGAAACCAACGACAGGGCACTGTTCCTTCCACTGACACCAATGATAGGGGTGTATTTCTTCCCACTGACACTAACGATGGGACACCATTCCTTCCACTGACACCAATGATGGGGCACTATTCTTCCCACTGGCACCAAAGATGGGGCACTATTCCTCCCACTGACACCAACGATGGGGCACTATTCCTCCCACTGACACCAACGATGGGGCACTATTCCTCCCACCTACACCAACGATGGATCACTATTCTTCCCACTGACACCAACGATGGGGCACTATTCCTCCCACTGACACCAACGATGGATCACTATTCCTCCCACTGACACCAACGATGGGGCACTATTCCTCCTATTGACACCAATGATGGGGCACTATTCCTTCCACTGACACCGACGATGGGGCACCATTCCTTCCACTGATACAAACTACGGGGCTCCATTCCTTCCACTGACACCGATGATGAGGCACTATTCTTCCCAGTTCCCACTGACACCAATGATGGGGCACATTCCTCCCACTGACACCAACGATGGATCACTATTCTTCCCATTGACACCAACGATGGGGCACTATTCCTCCTATTGACACCAATGACTGGGCAATATTCCTTCCACTGACACAAACTACGGGGCTCCATTCCTTCCACTGACACCGATGATGAGGCACTATTCTTCCCAGTTCCCACTGACACCAATGATGGGGCACTATTCTTCCCACTGACACCAATGATGAGGCACTATTCTTCCCAGTTCCCACTGACACCAACGATGGGGCACTATTTCTCCTATTGACACCAACGTTGGGGCACTATTCCTTCCACTGACACCAATGATGGGGCACTATTCTTCCCACTGACACCAATGATGGGGGACTTACCAGAGAACTCGCACAGCCCACGGGGCACTCTTCCTCCCAATGACACCAACGATGGGGCACTATTCTTCCCACTAACACCAATGATGGGGCACCATTCCTTCCACTGACACCAACGATGGGGCACTATTCGTCCCACTGACACCAACGATGGGGCACTACTCTTTCTCCTGACACCAACAATGTGGCACTAGTCCTTCTACTAACACCAATTATGGGGCACTTTTCCTTCCACTGACACCAATGATGGGGACACTATTCCTTCCACTGACACCACTGATGGGACACTATTCCTTCCACTGACACCACTGATGGGACACTACTCCTTCAACTAACATGTGGATTTCTAGCACAGGTTGGAAAATAAAGACTAACTTCTGACCAGCTGCCATGGACTACACCATCATTATTCCCTTACCTTTTTTTTCTATCAGTTAGCCCCTTGTGTACAGTGTGCATTTTAGGACATACCTTCTAGGACCTTTTTGCATTTCCCCCCACATTAGTCAGGTGTCAACTCTCCTTATGTGAGTCAAGCAAATCAAGTGGGTCAAGTGTACCGAGAGTCTAATAGGGACTCTAATTGGTGTCCTTAGTGTCAAGTTGGTCCTCTGTCCTTAGAGTCAGGTGGGTCAGGTATTTTACAGTAAAGAAGGTCAGGTGCCACTTTGTATGGAGACGGTAAAAGGAGGACAAAGGTGGTATGTCATAAATGCGTACAGTACTCAGGGAAGGCCATCACACACAAGGATGTGAACCAAAAAGTGCATTACCATTCCTTAACCTGAAGTACTCCACCAGAAACTTGGCTTCTTCGGTCACACGTTCCTCAATACTCCTCTTTCCCATCCCAAAGTTCCTCAGGGTGGTCAGGGAGAACTTTCTTTGCTGATACCAGTGAGGTCCGTTAGAGAAGACCAGTCCTGAAACAAAACAGAGACTTTACTTCACTGAGAGAACAGGGGAGGACAATTACAGCTCGAGGATGTGTCCTAACATGCTCCATGTAGCCGATCCAAGATGGTTCAGCAGCTTTATCCTCCTGCTTATAGTCATGACGTGCTTCCCCGTAGCTCGACCTGTGAAGTCATGGCTCCAGGAAGGCCCATAAAATAGCTATAAAGGTGCTGTCATGTTGTGGTACATTAGAGATGCCCCTACAGCATTGACTACAAATTCTCCACCGGTAGCAGCAAGTTAAGGGGAAAACAATGGAGCAAAATTTAGGTTACCGATATGGTACAAAGGTAGACATGTTTGTTCTTGTTGCTGGTAGCACAGTGGTATGAGGTTTGGTGTCAACAAAACACCAATTTGAACATTTTAGCTGCATCTAATAATGAATGTTCTACACTATAGCACCTCCCAATACTAAGGGCTTGTTCACACCGAAAACGTGTGCGATTCAGGGCGGTAGCTGCTGGAATGCACCGCGATCGCTAAGAAACTTCTCACCGCGTTCTGGGGCGGGAGGGGGCGTGACGGTGCATTGAATTCAAGACCAGTCACCATGCACAAGAAGAGAGAGCAGCAGTGACCGGTCTTTATTACAGGAGGGGGGTGGAGACAAGACCAGTCACCCTGCACAAGGAGAGAGAGCAGCAGTGACCGGTCTTTATTACAGCAGGGGGCGGAGACAAGACCAGTCACCCTGCACAAGTAGAGAGAGCAGCAGTGACCGGTCTTTATTATAGGAATCTCCAAGCTTCACACTGAAAGAAATACGCTTTTGATTCCAGAATAAATGGCAGCTGCCACCCAATGTTTGCGTCTCACCTTTTCTTCTGGCCACCCGGGCAAACACAGGAAGGACGGCTCTTCCGCTGAAATCCTCGGCCTGGCCCAGCAGGGCCTCTTTGAGCGTGTCGTAGCCATACAGGACCACCGTCGGGTTCCACCCAAAGTAGACGGTGTAGACGCTTCCGTACTTCTCTCCCAGCTGGCACAGAGAATGGAAAAGCAAAGAACTATTACCAGGTGTTTGTTGGCCTGATAACTGATTCATAAAAGCACAGGGGCGGCGGCTTGTTCCAGCTTTTACAAGAATGCCCTTTTTTTTTTTCATTGCAAGTTCAAATAGCAGCCCCGAGCTACAAGCCGATTGTTAATCCTCTGGAAGAAACACTGAAAGCGAGCTACAATAACAGCGTCCTCCTACTTTAATCTGAGTTTTATATTGCTGCTAAATTCAGCAGGCTTTTCTTTATGCCCCCAGGGTGGGACTGCAGCCTCTTGTCACATGACTGTGTGGCGTTATCATTCAAATTGCTGGCCGGCAGTCAGGTGGAGACATCGCTGGCCGGCAGTCAGGTGGGGACATCGCTGGCCGGCAGTCAGGTGGGGACATCGCTGGCCGGCAGTCAGGTGGGGACATCACTGGCCGGCAGTCAGGTGGGGACATCACTGGCCGGCAGTCAGGTGGGGACATCTCTGGCCGGCAGTCAGGTGGGGACCACACTTGCCGGCAGTCAGGTAGGGACATCACTGGGCGGCAGTCAGGTGGGGACCACACTTGCCGGCAGTCAGGTGGGGACATCGTTGTGCCTACCTGACTCCCAGTCAGCCATGACCCCACCCAAATTCATATATCCGCCCTACTATAGCCGGTAGTCAAGAGTCAAAGTTTGCATACTTCCACTGTGGCCCCAACTCACCTCTGTGAAGGTGTCGTAAGGAGCCACCTTGTTGATCTGGTGCAGATTTCCAATGATGGGCCACGGTGTGGGCCCTGGGGGCAGGTTACGTCTCTGCCTCCATAATGAGATGTAGAGGTATGCGAGCAGGGCCAGGACTCCAGCAAGAAGAGCCGGCAGCATGGTGTTAGCTTCTCCTCCTTGAGCTCACAAACACTGTCGGGGCCCCTTCCTGGGCTATTTATCAGCTGCGACTCCTCCCCTAGGAGTGAACTGAACTATGAAATGTGATGAAACCGCACAGCAAGCAGAGGGGAGAGGCATACCTGTAACTTGGAGGTTATCTGGTAATATAGTTGCAAGATCCTGTGCCAGGAATGTAACAATGTCGCCGACAATTGTTTTTTTAAAGTATACACTGCGCATGTATTTTGTGATTAAATAACTTTTGAGGTAATCACAATGTATCACAAATCATATGGAGTTATACAACTTGCCAGTGTGCCACAGGTCCCCAGATATGCATTCTGTACATAAACCATGCCCCTCATAAGATGCCAGTGTGCCACAGGTCCCCAGATATGCATTCTGTACATAAACCATGCCCCTCATAAGATGCCAGTGTGCCACAGGTCCCCAGATATACATTCTGTACATAAACCATGCCCCCCATAAGATGCCAGTGTGCCGCAGGTCCCCAGATATACATTCTATACATAAACCATGCCCCCCATAAGATTCCAGTGTGCCACAGGTCCCCAGATATGCATTCTATACATAAACCATGCCCCCCATAAGATGCCAGTGTGCCGCAGGTCCCCAGATATACATTCTGTACATAAACCATGCCCCCCATAAGATGCCAGTGTGCCACAGGTCCCCAGATATACATTCTGTACATAAAGCATGCCCCCCATAAGATGCCAGTGTGCCGCAGGTCCCCAGATATGTAGTAGAGGACAAAAATAATAAAATGGATGAATATATATATATATATATTAGAGGAAATAGAATAAAATGACATTTTGTAGCCATTACCGTCAGGAAATTGTGCAGCAGCCATAAATCTCATTTGTAGATTTGTATGGTGATTTGTAGCCGGCCGCGGTTCAGCCGGCGGTGGATGGATTGTAGCGTGGGCACCGAGCAGTCATCAGTTCATAGGCCCCGTGCCAGTCTAATTGGATGATGCACAAGGATCAGTGTACACGGAACTTTGTGCCTTGTCTGTGACGTTGGTTTGTGCAGCGTTTCCGTAGGATCGGGATCGCAGGGTATAAATGGGATTGAATGTTTATATTCTAAAGAGCGCAAAATGTTGGCGCTCAATAAATCCTGCCATAGAATAATAATGTAGCAGGTAACAGTGGCTTCACAAGGGGGGTGCAGCTCACACCCGGGTGCCGCCATTGGAGGGGTGATACCAAAATGACTGACAGTCCTTTTGGTATCACCCCCTCTGAAAAGTCATGGACCGAGAGCCCGATAGTGTCAGATGAGAGGAGGGGACCCGGCGGCATACCTCATCCCGCCGGGTGAATGTCTCCCCTCCTCTCTCTGTCGGTGTCCATCACCAAGATGGCTTCCGGCAGATGTCAAAAAGACCACAGCGCATGCGCAAAGACATCATCGTGCACGGCAATGTCACGCGCATGTGCGATGATGTCATTGCGAGGTGTCACCCGGTCTCCACCCCCGGGTGACACCCAGCCTCGGGACGCCCCTGACAGATAATATGGATGAGATGCAGGTGCAGGGTGTGGGCACACGTCATATAATTCAGCTGACCAATCCATTCGTTTTCTTTTTTCAGGCTTTTCTTTTCACCTGGCGATCCTGCCAGTAACGCACTTCCTGTCCCAGGGTGACAACGCTACCCTACTCACTCCTCACCCTACTGTATCTATGGAGGAACGGTGTTGTCAGCGGGATGGCAATGACGGGACTCCCTCTCTGTTCTTCTCTATAACATAGAGGCGAGAGGTTCTGTGATCCTCAGAGATAGCTGGAAACAATGTCACTGATAAGAGTCAGCACAGGCAGAGAGGACAGGAAGTTATCAGGTCACATGATATCTGGCGGGATCAAAAGGTATTTTGTGCTTATCGAACAGATATAACAAAACACATAAGTGGTATGTCGGAGGCCAAAGGGGAGCAAATATGAGAAGTTCACGCTCACTCACTGCACTGTATCTATGGGGGAGGAGTGTTGTCACCCTGGGACAGGACAGCAATAACCTCTCCCTTGCTTCACCTCCGTTACATAGACCCCCACTGGGAACTGCACGCTGATTGCAGTATACACCCCCATCTCACTCCCAATATCTGTACGATGCTGAGAATGCAGCTGGGGGCGATGTAGGTCTGGCATGCATGTGCACTAGTTGCATCATCAGTGGTGATGAGCCCACCTGAGACCCCGCACAGTCCACTCGAGATCCTGCAGAGCTCATTTGAGACCCCACAGAGGCCACCTGAGACCCCACACAGTCCACTTGAGACCCTGCACATATCAGAGACCCCACACAGCCCCCCTGACACCCTGCAGAGCCCACCTGAGACCCTGCACATACCAGAGAACTCGCACAGCCCACCTGACACCCTGCAGAGCCTACCTGAGACCCCGCAGAGCCCACCCGAGACCCTGCACAGCCCCCTGAGACCCTGCAAAGCCCACCTGAGACCCTGCACAGCCCACCTGACACCCTGCAGAGCCCACCTGAGACCCTGCACATACCAGAGAACTCGCACAGCCCACCTGACACCCTGCAGAGCCTACCTGAGACCCCGCAGAGCCCACCCGAGACCCTGCACAGCCCCCTGAGACCCTGCAAAGCCCACCTGAGACCCTGCACAGCCCACCTGACACCCTGCAGAGCCCACCTGAGACCCTGCACATCCCCCTGAGACCCCACACAGCCCATCTGAGACCCCACCTGAGACCCCACACAGTCCACTTGAGATCCTGCAGAGCCCACCTGAGACCCTGCACATACCAGAAAACTCGCACAGCCCACCTGACACCCTGGAGAGCCCACCTGAGACCCTGCACAGCCCACCTGAGACCCCGCACAGCCCACCCGAGAATCTAAAAATACTGGGTGAATGTGTTCCCAGGTTTCAGCCCCGCCTCCTTGTAGCCCTCAGAGGGAAAGGTTATACAGGAGACTGTGAAAAACCTGCTGGACTTGTCTGTACCGTCAATCTGAGAGCTTTGTATGAATATTCTGGGGGAGAATTTTCGGTGTCCCGATTGACCGCTCTCCCCTCCTGGAGTCACCCTGTGATTCAGGAGATGATGAATGGGCAGCGCGCACTACTTGGCAGGCGACATATATACAGTATAAGAGGCTTGAACTGTCCCTGCCACTGACTGAGCCAGGAATGGTATCTGACTTGTGTCCAGCACAGAGACAAGTGCCAGAGCTGGCCAGTGACAGGAGTCTGCTCTGCAAAGTGAGCGTGATGGACTGAGCTCTGACCAAGAAATGACATTAATAACCCCGGAGGACGGAACTCTGCAGAACATTCTTATAATGATGCCAGGGCTGAGCGGAGACGGATCATTATGACAGAGCGTGGGAGTCAGCACGGGGTCATTACAGTCCTCCTACCACCATCTGCATTGTCATGATGAAACAGGAGTCTGGACTACCGTACAGCAGGGATATGTAACCTTGGCACTCCAGCATTGGGGAAACTACCAATCCCATCATGCCTCTGCCTATGGGAGTCACGCCTGTGCCTGTCACAAGTCTTGCAATGCCTTATGGGACTTGTAGTTCCACAGCAGCTGGAGTGCTGAGGTTGCCTATCCCCACCATACAGAATACATTGCTCATACATTGGACAAGCGTGACTGTGTCTATGAATGGGAAGGTTTTGGGGGGGGGGGGATGTGTCAGCAGCCCAAGAGCAGGCGATTGGCTGAGATAAAACAAGCTGACCGATCAATTGTTTCTCCAAATGGGTTCGGGCAAGAAAAACCCAGAGGGACCTATAAATGTTCCCCTGTGTCCAGCCAGATCAGGTGATCAGTCTGCTGCAACTGAGGGGACCTAGAGACTTCAGAGTCCCAGGTGGGCAGAGTTGGGACCCACGCGGGGCCTGCAGAATCTAAGGGTCAGCATTGAGGGAAGTTCAGATTCCTGGAGATCCTTGGGTCAGATGTGTAATGAAGATATGGCAGAGTGAATAGCAAAACCCGGGGCTGGTAGGACATACCCCGCGCATGGATTTCTAGTTCCTGGACTGAGGTGCCAGCTCAGAGATGATACAGACATGTAAATCCCGGTGCCTGTACAGTTCTTGGTTCTGTTAACAAATGTCTGACACAGATCAGCCCCCTGCGGTCTTGTGACTTGCTACAAAGTTACAATGTTGCAGTCTGATCACTGGGGGAGGGGAGACTGAGGATATGCTTCCTCCTGCCTGCAACAGACTGATCACTGGAAGAGAGGAGACTGAGGAAGTGCTTCCTCCTGCGTGCAGCAGACTGATCACTGGGGGAGGGGAGACTGAGCAAATGCTTCCTCCTGCCTGCAGAAGACTGATCACTGGGGGAGGGGAGACTGAGGAAATGCTTCCTCCTGCCTGCAGAACACTGATCATGGGGGGAGGTAAAACTGAGGAAATGCTTCCTCCTGGCTGCAGCAGGCTGATCACTGGGGGAGGGGAGACTGAGGAAATGTTTCCTCCTGGCTGCAGCAGACTGATCACTGGGGGGGGAAAAGGGAGACTGAGGAAATGCCTGCAGCAAACTGATGAGATCATCTCAGCCTAGGCAAAGTCACTGGACTGGAGTTCAAGGACGTCTTTTTAACGATAAAAGGCGGAGCTTGTCAGAAAGTTTACACTGTTACTTTGCGAAATGTTAAAACGTATATTGCGCAGACTTGCAAAGCTCCTGAAAGTGTCACTTTATTCAGGAAAAAAAATCCATAAACTTTACCATATGAAGTTCCCGTGTTTCCGGGTCGTAGTCCAGGGCACACGCGGGGAACATACGTGGAATATTATCATGTCAGAGTTCGCTGGCTTATCTAGCTGCTGCGCTAACAACGTTATCACTTCCAGTCCTCCTCTGCTCCGGTCCTGTGATTGGAAGGTGAATATCTCTCTACTATGAGCTGCACCTCAAATGTCCTCACATCAGGGGCGGGGCCTGGGCGCAGGGTCACATGTCACCTTGTATTTATCTAAGGGGCGGAGGATCTTTATACAATCACAGGTGAGTGAGCTGAGAGGGAACATGTCAGCGTTTCCATTTATTTTACATATAAGTGTAAATCTGACCAGTTGGATGAAGAAGGAATAATAATAATAATAATAACGGGGCTCAAAAAGAACTACGAACCAACCTTTTTTTGGGCAAAGTTCTCTTCAGGGTCACAGGAGGACATGTACTAATGTCCTCCTGTGACCCAAAACTCAGCATATAGCAGGCTATTGCCCGATATATAGTGAGAATGCAGAGCTGCGCTGTGGCCAGGAAACAATATTGTCGGGATCCACCCCACTGCCTGATTGACAGCTGACATTGCCTCTCTAGAGCCAGAGCCAGATGTGACCGCCCCCTCTCTTGTCTCTCCCTCCAATGAGCGCTGGGGAATCTCTGACGGGGAGGTAATGACTGACAGGCACTGCTCTCTGCAGGGAGATAATTGGGAACTGAGTGATCGGCGTTATGTGATCGCTCAGTTCTTGGTCAACAGAGCTGACATGTAATAGCTGCAGTGTCACACGTCGGCTCTAATTATGGAGATGAGTGTATTTCACTCTCCCCATAATTCTCCTTTAATGTTTAAAAATATATATATTTCTGTGTATTGTTTATAATCGTATATGTACACAGGCGGCAGACATATTTCCTGCAGCAGACTGATCACTGGGGGGAGGGGAAATGCTTCCTCCCGCCTGCAGCAGACTGATAGCATCATCTCAGCCTAGGCAAAGTCACTGGGCTGGAGCTCAAGGACGGCTTTTACATGTAAAAAGGTG
>NW_017306394.1:2194555-2199609 GCF_000935625.1 Nanorana parkeri
TGAAAAAAAAAAAAAATGACCAATTGAACTACTAGAAGGAAATGTCTCTTTATGGAGATACTAAACTGTAATTTTATGTCTTTTGTCGCTATGCAGAAATGTCACCAGCAGGGGGCGGCGTTGGCCATGAAAACAGTTTTACAGGCGCAGAGCTTTGCCGCCACTTACAAGGCTAAGAGCATCCATTCTTATATTTTGCTTTTGGGAGAAGTCCAGCCCTTGATAAACTAGTCATAAAATGCAATACTTCTTAATCCTGGTCATTTATATGTTAGATATGATGAGCTGAATGTCCAATTGACTTTGTCCTTTTCTCTTCTGTCCTGTTTCTGTAATAGAATACTTTGTGCTGAGCCGTGTAACACATAAAACTTGTTTATTCAATACATACAGAGTACATCTGCTGAACATCACATAAATGTAAATAAATAACAATAAGAAAGAATCACATTGTATAACATTTCACATATAACTATACACAACAGTAATACTATTAAAGCCCAACTCCAGTTAATTCATTTTTTCTCTATATGGTCCCCCAGTTGGGTTATCTAAGGTTGTAATACACATCGTCAGTCCACAGCTTTCCCCCGCAATGCTTCTTTTTTTGCCACAAGATGTCCTCAGTCTTGCAGGAGGCCCAGAATCACTCCAGGCAAATGACTGAGGACAATACTGTGAGTGCAGGATGGGTTGGACCCGCCCCCCTGAGGGAGTGTCACCATGGCACCCTTCTTTTACTGTATAGTGCAGGGATGTCCAAACTGCGGCCCTCCAGCTGTGGTGGAACTACGAATCCCATGAGGCTTTGCAAGATTCTCACAGCCACAGACATGAGTCCCGAAGAGAGATGCTTCATGGGATTTGTAGTTTCACCACAGCTGGAGGGCCGGAGTTTGGACATCCCTGGTATAGTGTATTGATTAAGTGATGGCGCCAACGCTGCATGGGAGTACTGCCGACAGCATGAAGACTGAAAGAGGAATAGAATCCAGTGCGTCATGTGACCAGCCTGAAGAATTCAGACAAAGCTAGGCATGTTCAAAAAAGAAAAGTAAAATATATCAGGAGGGGAACTCCCTGTGGTTGGTGGTTGGCTGAATGTTGGCGGCTGATCTTGGAGCTGGGCTTTTATTTACATTCATATATGACCACCACTGGGGTGCAAAATGTCCAAGTTAAAGGAGAATTATGAGGTGAGTGAAAATCACCCAGCCTCATAGTGCGAGCCGATGTGTGACAATGAAACTGTCACATGTCGGCTCAATAGATCCGGAAGTGAGTGAACACATACCGTCGCTCTCTCACTTCTCGATCCTATCCCTGCAGAGAGCTGTGACTGCCACTCACGGCTCCCTGCAGGGATTCCCCCCTCCCCTGCCCGATCCTCCATCGCTGACTGACGGAACGGACGGGGGAGGGGGCGGGTACAGCTGGCTCTGCCTCTAGATAGGCAGAGCCAGCTGTCACTCACGCAGCTGGGTGGATCTCGACAGTAACTATGGGGAAAAGCACCGACCCCATAGTTCTCCTTTAAGCAGTGTTCATAAATACATCTATGAAATGGATAATAATGATAATTTAATACAATGCAATACAATATACAATAGATGGTACGCCAAGCAAGCAAAATCCTGAAGATCAAAGTACAATGGTCTTCAGTTAAACGTTACCACTGACTCAATGATAATATGCTTCAGTCTGCCTGGAACAGGAAATGGTGATACATTGTACTATGTATTCTTTTCTGTACATTCTACAACCATAACAAGAAACAGCTTGATAACTATATCACCTACCAGCGGTTGCGGAGGAGACTCGATCGCTTTGTCTCAAGTAGTGGAGATCCTGGGGGGCGATCTCCGAGGTGAAACTTCTCCTTAGGAAGTATCAGTATGACCGGAACGCTTCTTTGATTCCGGAGAGGGACTACGGGAGGTGCCACTCGCCTGCCTTAGCAGAATTGCAAACAAAGCGTAGCAGTTAAGACAAACATTGGCCTAAAAGATAGCACGGGTTCTCTGACAAAGTCTAGGTCAGGGATCCTTGAGGCCGTTAGGTTGTATTATGCTGACCTCTTGGAAGAAAAGAACCTCGATCGGGCAAGGATGTTGAGTTTGTTGGATTCTACTCTGGATCTGGGAAATGACATTACAGATGAAATCAGTGCAGAAGAGGTGGCTCAGGCTTTTGATAAGCTTGCCCTCAAAAAATCGTCTGACCCGGATGGACTGACAGCCGACTTTTACAAGTGTTTCAAGTCTGTCCTGGCCCCTGATCCTACAGCGGTATTTAATGGCTGCCTGCAAGAGGGTTCGCTCTCTCCCTCCATGAGGCAGTCTGCAGTGATCCTTCTGTCAAAAGGTAAAGATCCCTCGATGATTGATAACTGGCCCCCCATTCGCCTTCTCAATGTCAATAAAAAGATTCTGGCACTTGTCGGCAGTGGCAGACAATTTGCTATCCCACCATCAGCATTGCTCGATTCATGGTAGAAGCACTTTTTCAGCGGTCTTAGCTGTCCGGGAGGCCTTGGAGCATTGCAGAGCTGCGGGATGGGGAAAGTTCCTGCTGGTGTTGGATCAGGCAAAAGCTTTTGATCGGTTCAATCATAAGTACCCAGCAGAAGATTAAAGTTTTAGGCATCGAATTCAGCCCAGGCGATTATGGCCACGAAAATTGGGAAAACAGGCTGCGAGATGCCAATGCCAAGGTTGCAAGCTGGAAGGGTTGGCGCCTCTCTTTAAGGGAAAGGGTGGACCTGAATAAAACTTACTTCATCCCGATTTTTTTGTACGTCACCTTTGTTTGCATCTTGCCAGTGTCTCTCTACGCTCGCATCTATAGCAGTTTCTTCCAGCTTTTATGGGGGGAACAGGCTGAACCTCATCAACAGAAATGTGACTTATCTTCCCAGGCAGAAGGGTGGGCTAGGGATGGTCAGCCCAGTGATTTTCTCTCTGGGTGGGTGGGAATTTTTCAGGATTGGTTTAGGCCTTTTTTGCAGAGCTGGGAGAGTGGTGGGCCAGTGAAACGCTTTAGAGTTAAGCATGGTGAGCTCCCCGCTTATGTCGTACTATGCCGAAAAATGCTCCGGCAGTGGCAGGTATCGGTGGAGGAGATCCGGTCCCTTCCAAGAAAGTCCCTTGAAAAGCGGATTATGGCTTCTGCCTTTTCCGAGCCACTGGGCTTGAAGGATTGCCCAGGCCCAGTTATGGGGGAGGGATTACGTTTGATTAATCTGGAGAGAATCCCATTAAAGTTTAGGGATCTTGCCTGACTCTCATTTCATGGCAGACACTAGGCAAAAGGGAATCTGAAGTTCCCTACTCTGGATTGTTGCGGTTGTCTAAGAGCGGAGTGTGAACGGTAGGTGGAAACTATGGACCACTTTTTGCTTCAGTGCCCTTTCAATATAGAAGTCTACAAAGGGGTAGGACTCTGGGCATTCCCTTCCTTTCACGCATGTCTTATGCAGAGTGGGTGTATGGGGCTTTGCAAACTTGCCGGGATTTCGACACTTTATTTCTAGTTAGCGTAGTGATCCATTACTTCACGTGGAATACACAGTGTCAGGTCTCCCTGCAGCAGAAAGTCTTCCCTGTCGAGGTGGTGATGCACAACATTCTGGGTGAGGTCGGAAAGATTCGAGGACTTGAGAAAGACAGGTGGCGGCAGGAGGCCTGAATAAAGGCGTGGAGGAATATCAGGCCTCTGTAGCTACCACTTATTAATCTCCCGGTGTGCGGCTTTCTTTCTGTCCTTTCACTTCCCCTACATTTTGCAGGTAATGTTTTTTGAAACAAGGCTGCGTGCATAGGTGACGGGTCATGTTTCTGAATATAAATGTGTACATACAGTTTTGGGATTTATATTTGTGGTGGTAGTTTTCTGCTGGATTCTGATTTGTTACTTTGGCTTATGAAAGCTGATTTTTCTTTTTTCTTTATATTTATACTATATTATTAATTATCATTTTATTCTATGGAATTGTAATTATGTTTTGTATCTTGTATGAGTTTGCAAGAAATTTTAAATAAAACAAAATGTACACTCTATTATCACACAGCAGGCACACACTAGGGCCAGTATTGGGTAAAAGATAATCAGCCTGACACGTTTTTGGGTGAGAAGACCGGAGCACCTCTAGGAAACTCACACGGGGGGATTAAACTCAAGTCCTCATTGCTATGAGACAAGAGCATACGTGAAAATTAATTAACTGGGCCGTAAAAAATTGCGTGTCACCTTTATCTTTCCAAAGGGCAAAGTGTACACACCTACTGTGAGCTGGACTAATATATATGTTACACGTACACAGCTTTGTATCTTACACCTGCTAGTCTGAAATGGCTTCTTCTGCAGTGAGAGACTCCCTGACATGTATAATCTGCACGGAAATCTACAAAGATCCCGTGACCCTGTCATGTGGACATAATTTCTGCTGGGAATGTATCAAACAGACATGGGATCATCAGGAGGAAAGAGAATATTCTTGCCCAGAATGCTGGCGAAGGTTCATCAACAGACCTGAACTAGGAAGAAACACGAGACTAAGAGACTTAGTTGACGTTTGCCTTGCTGAGGAAAAGAAAGCTAAGATCTTGTGTACTTACTGCATTGAGTCTCCTGCACCTGCTGTTAAATCCTGCCTGCGTTGTGAATCTTCTTTCTGTGACAAACACCTAATGATCCACAGCAAGTCACCGGAGCACGTCCTAAGTGAGCCCACCAATGACCCACAGAACAGGAAATGTTCTATCCATAAGGAGACCCTGGAGTATTACTGCACTGAAGACTCCACTTGTATCTGTGAGTCCTGCAAGCCAATAAAACAGCACCAGGGGCATACTGTCCAAACCCTGGCCCAGGCATGCAAGAAAAAAAAAGTGAAATGTAGACGTGTTCTATCGGAGCTGACCACCCGAAGGAACGAGATAGAGAAGAGAATCCAAGGTTTGAAGAAACGTAATGGAGACGCTCAAGAAAAAGCGGCCGGTATAGGAGACAGAGTTGCCTCTCTGTTCAGAGCGTCCCGGAGGCAGATGGAAGAC
>NW_017306394.1:2199620-2203368 GCF_000935625.1 Nanorana parkeri
TATATTCTGCAGCTTTCGGTTCTTGTTTCCCTTTACAAATCTCCCAAAAGAGCTTGTTTTAGAAGAGTTAAGCTTCAACAGAAACTGGATTGCATGGAGGCATCTGATATCTCTAGGGGACCCCAGCGGTGAAGTGTCTCCACCAATGAATGGTTCCTCCTTGCTGCTGCTGTCATTGACGAGCCAAATGATGGTTGCACCCTCCCCGTTGATTCTTCATCCCTCGGCCTTTGTGGGATGCAGACTACTCTAAGAAAATGCTGGTTTTGTCTATGAAGAAGTATACAAGGCCTTGCTTGGTAATTGTTGGTTTTGGGTGGAGATCAGATATTCCCCCTCCTGAGTTAGGCCTTGTTCACACCAAATGCAGACCAGATCCGGTCAGGTTTCTGCACACGCAGTGCAATGCTTTCTTCTTTCTAAACATCTCTATCTCTATATTTCTCTATCTTTATGATTGGCGAGATTCAGCTATAATTAAGCAGGGGGTTTAGACTTCTGTAGAGAGACCACTGCTTCCATGCAAAGAGCAAGGGTCCTTCTGAACAGGATGTTTGCACAGGACGGGCTTTGCCATGGCTCCTTTTTTTTTTAAATCGACCGTAAGGTGTTGCACAGTTGTTAGACACCCCATTCCGAAACCAAATAATTGAGTTCAGTTTTTTCCAGTGAAGGGTGATGTTAATACTACAAAACACAAAGACATTTTAGGCAATCTTGTGGTACCAGTTTGGTAAAGGTCCTTTTCTGTCCCATCATTACTGTGCTCCAGTGCCCAAAGCTGGCTCCATACAGACATGCGTATGATAGATTTGGTGTGGAGGAACTTGAGTGTCCTGCACAGAGCCCTGACCTCAACCCTACTGAACACCTTTGGGATGAACTGGAATGGTGATTGACTACCAGATCTTCTCATCCAACGTCAGTACCTGACCTCACAAATGTTGTTTTAGCAGAATCGGCACACATTGGCACCCCTAGACATACACCAAAATCTTATGGAAAAGCCTTCCAAGAAGAGCATAGGTTGTTATAGACACAAAGGGAAGCCGACTCCATATTAATGACCATGGTTTTGTAATAGGATGTCCAAGCAACAAGCTCATATAGGTGTGATGGTCCGGTGTCCAATATGTACAGCTTTCCCTCCCTCTCCCAAGGGGAGTACTGCTGTATAGGGGAGCTGCATAGGGCAGGTACCAAGCCATATTAATGTACTGAAACTTAATCTATGTAAAAATATACTCTTAGTAGACCTTTCAGTATCTTTACAAGTTTGAATCAATGCATTCCTGACGTGTCACAATATATAGATACAGGATCATGTTTCAGAAAAGTTCTACCCTTTTATCATTACAATGCCGTCCTTGACCTCCAGTCCAGTGACTTTGCACATGACAGCGCATGTCAGGATCACAGAGCTTCATGGCAGCCCAAGAAGAGGTCTCACTGTCTTTAAAGTAAAGCTTTCAGTAACTTTACAAGTCTGTGTAAATAAATTCCTGACATGATACAATATACAACCTCAGTACAAATGATTCTTGAGTTCCAGTCAGTGACTTTGCCTTGGCTAAAATTATGTCATCTATTCTATCATGAATGCAGCTGCTAGACTCATCCACCTAACCAAACGCTCAGTGTCTGCAACCTCCCTCTGCCAATCCCTGCACTGGCTTCCAATAGCCCAAAGGATAAAATTCAAAATATTAACAATCAGTTACAAAGCCATCCACAACGCCCCCGGCTATATCTCAAACCTGGTCTCAAAGTATCACCCTAACCGTCGGCTCCGCTCTTCCCAAGACCTCCTGCTTTCCAGCTCCCTTGTCAACTCCTCCCATGCTCGCCTCCAGGACTTCTCTAGAGTCTCTCCCATCCTCTGGAATTCTTTACCCCAACCTGTCCGTCTGTCGCCCACCTTGACTGCCTTTAGGCGATCCCTAAAGACTCATCTCTTCAGGGAAACCTATCCCACCTCAACCTAACCGCTCGACTATCACGTTCTCAAACAATTCATCCCCACGCAGCTCCTTCCTCATGTATCACCTACCCCTCCCTTTTAGATTGTAAGCCCTCAGGGGCAGGGCCCTCCTTACCATCTTGTCTTGAATTGTATTGTGATTGAAATGTCTGCCCTATATTGTAAAGCGCTGCGCAAACTGTTGGCGCTATATAAATCCTGTATAATAATAATAATAATGTCTTCAGTCTGTTATAGGCAGGAGGAAGCATTTCCTCAGCATCCTCTCCCTTGGTGATCAGACTGCTGGAGACAAGATGAAGCATTACCTTAGTCTCCCCACCCCCAGTAATAAGACTGCTGCAGTCAGGAGGAAGCATTTCCTCAGTCTCCCCTCCCCCAGTGATCAGTCTGCTGCAAGCAGGAGGAAGCATTTGCTCAGCCTTCTCTCCCCCAGTGATTAGTCTACTGCCGGCAGGAGGAAGAACTTCCTCAGTCTCCACTCCCCCAGTGATCAGCCTGCTACAGGCAGGGCCGGCGTAAGTGCACAAGCAGGTCATGCAGGAGCCTGAGGGTGCTGGTGTGTGTGTGTGGGGGGGGGGTCAGATAAATGGTACCACCATGCCTCTGTGTGGATCCAGTCCATGATTTCCTCCCGCTGGCTCCCTCCTGCGAGCTCTCTCCCAGTGCACTGTCGGATTTGCCGAGCATGTTAAGTTTGCCAACCTAGGTAACGTGCACGCGCCTCCTCCACACCGCAATTGCGCATGCGCTCTATGAAAAACACACGGAAGGGGAAAAAATAGGCGGATGTGCAAACACGTCATAAAGGTTACCATCATTGTTTGACGCGTCGCATGAGTTCGCCACACCCACTTCTGGGACCCACTGGGTCACTCAGTCTCCCCAATGTGACCCTCTGAGATTGTGACCTTTGTGACGTCAGCACCCAAGCTCGCTGATGTTGGTTGGAAATGCTTTTTTCCCCCCTGTTGATTGTGTTATCAGAGCGCATGCGTGCACATGCTGGAGGCGTGGCCGTGCGTGTTACTTAGGTCGGCAAACATAATGTGGTCGGCAAATCCAACAGAACACCAGCAGTGGCAGGCAGGCCGTACAATACATGGAGCATTCAGTTGTTTAAAAATCCCCCCTTCTCCCCCCCAACTTTGAGGAAAGGAGGAGGCAGTCTGTGTGCTCTGCTCTAAGTTCGTCCTGCTGGAGACAAAGTTGTTCCCGGAGAGGCTGTGATCAGTTAGAAGGTGTGTAACATTTGGACAGCCAAGCCAGGGAGAAGTAAGTATCACCCTGTCTGGGGTAATTACATTTCTGGTTTTATTTCTGGGACTGAGGAGGTGCAGGAGGTTGTCTCAGTGATAGAGCAGTATACAGAGGTATCTGGCTCAAAGGTCAACCAGGATAAGAGTGAGGTTTTCTGGTTGGGCGAAGGCTTTGATCTTCTGGATGCCTTGCCAAAGCCCCAGCAGAAGATTAAAGTTTAAGACATCGAATTCAGCCGTGGCGATTATGGCCACGAAAATTAAGAAAACAGGCTGTGAGATGCCAATGCCAAGGTTGCAAGCTGGAAGGGTTGGCACTAGAGGTGCACCGAAATGGAAATTTTAAAACCGGAACGAAACCGAAATAAAAATAATTGTCAGGCCGAAACCGATACTGAAAATGTTTTTGTTTTTTTTATTTTAATTTTTTTAAATCTTTTTAATATTTTATTTGTATTTTTTTTTTATAAACTTTTTGGGTTTTTTATATTTATTAATTAATTTTTTA
>NW_017306394.1:2204956-2235798 GCF_000935625.1 Nanorana parkeri
ATATTTATTAATTAATTTTTTATTAAATATTTTTATTTTTTTCATTGCTTTTAGGGACTTTGGGGAAATATTGGGGGCTAAACAGACCCCTGATATTTCCCTTTTAAAATAGAAAAAGAGATTTAGGACACAAAGTCCTCAATCTCTTTTTCTGTGTCCCCTGTTATCAATGAACAGGAATGAGTGTTCCTGTTCATTGATAACATGAGGATATGGTGTGTTTACTATACCTACAACTATGAATGAACATGAGGTGATGTAGATCACTCCCATTCATTCATAATTGAGGATATAGTAACCATACCATGTCCTCAATTATCTACAAACACTCAGTGATCACTGATCACCCGCTCTCCTCTCTGACACGCTGTCACAGGAGGCTGATCGAGCGGAGCAGGGAGGTGAGCTCAGCCTCCTGTGACAGCGCTGGCTGTCTCCGCCCACACACCGCTCTGCTGGACTGTGATAGGCGGCTGAGTGCTGTGGGAGGAGAGACTCTCACAGCGCTCTCGTCCTGCAGCGCTCGGCCGGCTGTCACTTTCTTTTCTCAGCGCTGGAACACAGAGCAGCGCCCAGCGGGGAGAAAAGAAACCAGGGATGCGCCGATGTATCGGCCGAAACATGGCTCTTTCGGCATTATGCCAAAAGTGCCATTTTCAGTCGATATGTTTCGGCGGCCGATATATCGGTGCATCCCTGGTGCATCCCTAGTTGGCACCTCTCATTAAGGGAAAGGGTGGACCTGAATAAAACGTACTTGATCCCTATTTTTTTGTACATCGGCTTTACTTGCATCTTGCCAGTGTCTCTCTAAGCTCGGATCTATAGCTAATTCTTCCAGCTTTCATGGGGGAACAGGCTGAACCTCATCAAAAGGAATATGACTTACCTTCCCAGGCAGAAAGGTGGCTTAGGGATGGCCAGCCCAGTGATTTTCTTCTCTCTGGGTGGGTGGGCATTTTTTAGTGTTGGTTTAGGCCTTTTTTGTGGCGCTGGGAGAGTGACGGGCCAGTGAAAAGCTTTAGGGTCAAGCATGGTGTGCTCCCGGCTTATGTCGCCCAATGCCGGAAAATGCTTCAGCAGTGGCAGGTATCGGTGGAGGAGATCAGGTCCCTTCCAAGGAAGTCCCTTAAGAAGTGAATTATGGCTTCTGCCTTTTCCAGGCCACTGGCCTTGAAGGATTGCCCGCGCCCAGTTATGAGGGAGGGATTACATTTGACTAATTTAATAATAATATTAATAATAATAATAATCTGGAGAGAATCCTATCAAAGTTTAGGGATCAAGCTGGGAGAGTGGTGGGCCAGTGAAAAGCTTTAGGGTCAAGCATGGTGTGCTCCCGGCTTATGTCGTCCCATGCTGGATGTCATGGATCGGAACTCACAGCTATGAACTGGAGTCAGGTATGTGGACCCTTTCCACTACACTGGCAGGGACACTCAGAGAAAAGGGTCCAAGCAATGTAGGAGGCAGGGTGCTGCAATGCGGAGTAGGTGGCATGGGATGCTGAGTAGGTGGCATGGGGTCCCCGAGGATGTGGAATCTAAGAGCCAGCCGGTATTCGCCAGAGCTCCTGATGGTGGAGATGGGCTTGGCTGCATGCTGACCCCAGGTCACAATCCCTAGGTCCACCCAACTCACCTAACAGGTACAGGGTACGAATCAAAGGTTAGGGACAGCCAGTAGACAGGGATTTCCAAGGACAAGCCAAAGGTTCGGCACACAGGAAAACTTCCAGGAATTCAGGGTAAATCACAAATGGGGGACTCGGCAACTAGCTTGGGAAAGCGTTGCTCGGGCCGCGTGCCGTTCGCTGCCCTGAGTATAAATAGAGACAGGAAGAGGGAGGATCCACAGAATTGGCTACAAGCAGACTGCACTGATTGGCCGAGAAGCTGCATAAGAAACAGCAGGAGAGGTCGGCCGACGCCTAAAGCTTGCAGACAGGTGCAAGAGTGAGTCAGGTTCAGAGCACATGTCTGGAGGACTACCAACACCAGCACAGCCCTACATGCCTGCAGAACCAGGGGTAAGAGGTATGTATATACTTGAAGAACTACAAGTAACAGCTCAGCTGCAAGTCTGCAGCTGAACTGTGACACTGGAAAATGCTTCGGAAGTGGCAGGTAACGGAGGAGAACAGGTCCCTTCCAAGGAAGTCCCTTGAGAAGCGGATTAGGGCTTCTGCCTTTTCCAAGCCACTGGCCTTGAAGGATTGCCCAGGCCCAGTTATGAGGGAGGGATTACATTTGATAAATCTGGAGAAAATCCCATCAAAGTTTAGGGATCTGGCCTGGCTCTCATTTCATGGCAGACTCTATGTGAAAGGGAATCTGAAGTTCCGTACTCTGGATCGCTGCGGTTGTCCAAGAGCGGAGTGTGAACAGGAAATGGAAACTATGGACCTAGGGAGGTCTCTGGGCATTCTCTTCCTTTCCCACATGTCGTATGCAGAGTGGGTGTATGGGGCATTGCAGACTTGCCGAGATATTGATTTTGACACTTTATTTCTATTTAGCGTAGTGATCCATTACTTCCCGTAGAATACACAGTGTCAGGTCTCCCTGCCGCAGAAAGTCCTCCCTGTCGAGGTGGTGATGCACAACATTCTGGGTGAGGTCGGGAAGATTCGGGGTCTTGAGAAAGACAGATGGCGGGGGGAGGCCTGGATAAAGATGTGGAGGAATATCAGGCCTCTGTAGCTGCCACTTATTAATCTCTGGGTGTGCGGCTTTCTTTCTGTCCTTTCACATCCCCTAGATTTTCCAAGTAATGTTTTTTTTTTAAAAGGCTGCGTGCATAGGTGACGGGTCATGTTTCTAAATCTGAATATAAATGTGTACATACAGTTTGGGGATTTATATTTGTGCTGGTAGTTTTCTGTTTTCTGCTGTATTCTGTTTTGTTAATTTTGCTGATGAATGCTAATTTTTGTTTATCTTTATATTTATTTTATATTTATTTATTTTTCTATATATTTATAGAAATGTTAAATAAAACAAAATGTACACTCTAATATCACCCAGCAGGCACACACTAGGGCCAGTATTGGGTAAAAGATCATCAGCCTGACAAATTTTTGAGGGGGAAGACCGGAGCACCTCTAGGAAACTCACATGGGGGATCAAACCCAAGACCTCATTGCTATGTGACAAGGGTATATAAGTGAAAATTCATTAACTGGATTGTAAAAAATTGCGTGTCACCTGTATCTTTTTGAAGGGCAAAGTGTTCACACCTACTGGGAGTTGGTCTAATATATATCTTACACGTACACAGCTTTGTATCTCACACCTGCTAGTCTGAAATGGCTTCTTCTGCAGTGAAAGACTCCCTGACATGTTCAACCTGCACGGAAATCTACAAAGATCCCGTGACCCTGTTATGTGGACACAGTTTCTGCCAGGATTGTATCAAACAGGCATTGGACCGTCAGGGGGAAAGAGAATATTCTTGCCTGGAATGCAGGCGAAAGTTCCCCAACAGACCTGAACTTAGAAGAAACATGAGACTAAGAGACTTGGCAGAAAATTACCTAGCAGAGGAAAAGAAAGCTAAGATCTTGTGTACTTACTGCATTGAGTCTCCTGCACCTGCTGTTAAATCCTGCGTGCGTTGTGAATCTTCTTTCTGTGACAAACACCTAATGATCCACAGCAAGTCACCGGAGCACGTCCTAAGTGAACCCACCAATGACCCACAGAACAGGAAATGCTCTATCCATAAGGAGACCCTGGAGTATTACTGCAATGAAGACTCCGCTTGTATCTGTGAGTCCTGCAAGCCAATAAAACAGCACCAGGGGCATACTGTCCAAACCCTGGCCCAGGCATGCAAGAAAAAAAAAGTGAAATGTAGACGTGTTCTATCGGAGCTGACCACCCGAAGGAACGAGATAGAGAAGAGAATCCAAGGTTTGAAGAAACGTAATGGAGACGCTCAAGAAAAAGCGGCCGGTATAGCAGACAGAGTTGCCTCTCTGTTCAGAGCGTCCCGGAGGCAGATGGAAGACATGGAGCGCCGAGTCCTTTACGATATCTCCAACAAAAAGGAGCAGATTTCGGGCTCAGTCTCTAGTCTGATCCATCAGCTGGAAATAAAACACGAAGAGCTATCCAACAAGATCCATCACCTCGAAGACGTGTGCTCCATGACTGACCCGCTGTCGGTGATATGGGAATCAGTACGAGATGACTTGTGTGGTAATGACGAGGAGAGAAATCATGAAGATGGAGCAAGAGATGATGAAAACACCTACGGTGCTGGTGATTTGGATGAGATCCTGATCTCCCTTAACATACGGAAAGAACTGACTGATATTGTGAGCACTGCTATGAAACTTCTCTTACAGCTGGAAGATGTATTTCTAGATAACAGCAGTGCAGCTGCTAATGTAGAACTGTCTGCTGATCTAAAGTTAGCCACTGGGGTAGAGGCTGATGAAACTTCTGAAAAGACATTGGAAGAATTTGAGTCTTACCAGGTTTTAAGTAGAAATGCTTTTTATAAGGGAAAACATTACTGGGAAGTAGATATTGAAGGCAATAACAACTTTAGGATCGGAATGTGCTACCCCAGCATAGAGCGTGAGGGGCAGTCATCTATCATCGGTAATAGCGATGACTCCTGGTGCTTAGTCCGCTCAAACAGAGGGTTCTCATTTAAGCATCTTAATAATGATATTATTTTACCTCATGAGTCTTCTATTAAGTGGTTAGGGATCTACCTAGATTATGAGGCTGGCCGGCTGGCCTTCTATGAGCTGTGTGACCCGATCAGACACTTGCACACCTTTACCTCCACCTTCACCGAGCCCCTCCTTGCTGCATTTCGAGTTGGTTTAAAATTCTCGGTGAGAATTAGGTCTTAGAAGGAAACTATGAAGAAAATATTTTGAAATCATATGTTAGGAGATTGGATTTTTCATCTGGGAGGAGGGGTGTTAAAGTACTGTAGCTGAAAATTGCACGTACCGGTAGATTAATTCTGTGCATGTTACCCAGCTGTTGTGAGAATGGGGAAGAAACAAATTGTCTTAGTGTAATATCTCTTCAGGTCGAAAGTTCTTGAATAGGTTGAATTCAGTACTATAGCGGATGGTTGGCCCATATAAAATTAAAAAATTTTGCAGAGGAGTTTTCTACTCTCTTGTATTAGTTCTTCAATAGATATATCTATACAGTACAGAGTGATTGGGGAAAATACCACATTATGGCCACTAGATGCAGCTGAAGATCATAGGAAATAAATACATATTAGTATCGAGATATTAACAATTCATGAAGGAGGAGGGAATGAGCTCATAAATGAAACCATTGCTATCCCTGTAGTATCAATCGTTACATTTATATGCTCTTCGCCTCCAGTGGTCTCCTGAATTGTAACATTGTATTTCCTTACTATCATGTATTTATTTCCTATGATCCTCATTGATATCTAGTGGACAAAATGTGGTAATTTCCCCCTTCACTGTGTTCTGTATGAAGAACCCGTTGAAGATTATTCAACTAGAAGGAAAAGTATACTAAGATCATTCGTTATTTGCCTTCATTCTCACACCTCTCACACCATGTTGTTGCAGTTTCCTTTGATTCCTGGACACGCGACATTCTGTAATCTATCATTGCTTCTAATTTTCCAGTCCAGGTTAAGGGGTTTTCTTCAGTAAAATAAAAATTTGACAGATGATTCTCTCATCACCTCATCCTGGAAATATATCCTGCTGCTGTATGCAGTGCCTGGCAGTCAGTAGTAATGAACAGAGGGGGGGGGCTCTCTACTTCTGAAATTTTTATTTTTTGGGGATAATTTTTGATTGAAGAAGTCTTATTGTTATATGAATTTCTGTAATCACATCAGATGATAGGCTTGGTAGTGGTATAGTATCACAGTGGTATAGGTGTATGAAGGCCTGGAATCCATGCTACGTGTATACTCTTACGCTAAATAACTCTATTGGGGATTTATCTTTATCAATATACATTTATTTTATTTTAATTAAATTGAATCAATGGACGAAAACAAAAATATTCATTCTCTGTGACCATATTTCATATAATAAATATATCCATATTACAAATTCACATTTTATGTCATGTATCATTTGGCATGTATGGTTTGGAGTGGGAGTGTGTGTGTGTGTGTGCGTGGCTGAGTGCATGCGTGTGTTTTCAGGCTTTCTGTTAAAGCCATATACTGTACCAATACATATGTATTCTGCAGCTTTCAGTTCTTGTTTCCCTTTACAAATGTCCCAAAAGAGCTTGTTTTACAAGAGGTAAGCTCCAACAAAAACTGGATTGCATGGAGGCATCTGATATCTCTAGGGGACCCCAGCGGTGAGGTGTCTCCACCAATTAGCAGTTCGTCCCTATTACTGCTGTCATTGACGAGCCAAATGATGGTTGCACCCTCCCCGTTGATTCTTCATTCCTCGGCCTTTGTGGGATGCAGGCTACTCTAAGAAAATGCTGTTATTGTCTATGAGGTATACAAGACCTTGCTTGGTAATTGTTGGTTTTGGGTGGAGATCAGACATGCCCCCTACTAAGTTAGACTCAGATTGAGTTAGCTCTGCAACCTGTAAAGTTCATGCTTTCTTCTTTCTAAATATCTCTATCTCTATATTTCTCTATCTTTATGATTGGAGAGATTCAGCTATAATTAAGCAGGGCATGTAGACTTCTGTTGAGAGACTGCTTCCATGCAAAGAGCAAGGGTCCTTCTAGACAGGATGTTTGCAGGGGACGGGCTTTGCTCGCCTGCCATGGCTGCTTTTTTTAAGAAAATCGACCGTAAGGTGTTGCACAGTTGTTAGACACCCCATTCCGAAACCAAATAATTGAGTCCAGTTTTTTCCAGTGAAGGGTGATGTTAATACCACAACATATAAAGACATTTTAGGCAATCTTGTGGTACCAGTTTGGTAAAGGTCCTTTTCTGTCCCATCATGACTGTGCTCCTGTGCCCAAAGCTGGCTCCATACTCAACCCTACGAACACCTTTGGGATGAACTGGAATGGCGATTGACAACCAGATCTTCTCATCCAACGTCAGTACCTCACAAATGTTGTTTTGGCTGAATCGGCACACATTGGCACCCCTAGACATACGCCAAAATCTTATGGAAAAGCCTTCCAAGAAGAGCACAGGTTGTTATAGACACAAAGGGAAGCCAACTCCATAATAATGGCCATGGTTTTGTAATAGGATGTCCAAGCAACAAGCTCATATAGGTGTGATGGTCCGGTGTCCAATATGCACAGCTTTCCCTCCCTCTCCCAATGGGAGTACTGCTGTATAGGGGAGCTGCATAGGGCAGATACCAAGCCATATTAATGTACTGAAACTCAATCTATGTAAAAATATACTCTTAGTAGGCCTTTCAGTATCTTTACAAGTCTGAATCAATTTTTGTAGGCGCATGTGCAAACACGTCATAAAGGTTACCATCATTGGTTGACGCTTCGCCTGAGTTCGCCACACCCACTTCTGGGACCCACTGGGTCACTCAGTCTCCCCAATGTGACCCTCTGAGATTGTGACCTTTGTGATGTCAGCACCCATGCGCGCTGATGAGAGATCTTGCTGAGGGACCCCGGATAACAGTACAACCTGACAAGGGTTCCTGCCTTTGCCCATTCTATCCAAAACTAAAATAAAAACTTTTGGGTATACATAGACTTTAAATGAATACCTGACTGTGTTTATCATGCACGGAGATTCAGCTTTAACCCCTAATGCTTCAGAAGTCAATGTTTCAGGGTTAATGTGCCATGTCAGCAAAACTTGTTTTTTCCGGAAAAAGGTTGATTATAGTTTCGTTTCCTGAGGTTGCTGACAATGGCGTCTGCTGACTTGAGAGAAATTGCATTCCAATGATGTGTTTCATAGATGAAAGGTATTTAATGGCTGCCTGCAAGAGGGTTCGCTCTCTCCCTCCATGAGGCAGTCTGCAGTGATCCTTCTGTCAAAATGTAAAGATCCCTCAATGATTGAGAACTGGCCCCCCATTAGCCTTCTCAATGTCGATAGAAAGATTCTGGCAAATATATTTTTCTGGGACTTGTCGTCAGTGGCAGGCAATTTGCTATCCCACCATCAGCATTGCTTGAATCAGGGTAGAAGCACTTTTTCAGTGGTCTTAGCTGTCCGGGAGGCCTTGGAGCATTGCAGAGCTGTAGGATGGGGAAAGTTCCTGCTGGTGTTGGATCAGGCAAAAGCTTTTGATCGGGTCAATCATGAGTACCTGTGGCTTATTCTTGGTAAATACGGCCAGGATGAGGGGTTCATTGATTGGCTTAGGACTTTGTACAAGGGAGCTGAATGTTTCCCTCTTGTGAATGGTGGAGTCGGACGACCTTTTGAGCTTGGCTCAGGTGTGCGCCAGGGGTGTCCTTCAAGATCCTTACTATATTTGTTCACATTGGACCCCTTAATTAGAAAGCTAGAGAGCAGGCTGTTGTGTGGGGTTCCTTTAGGCATTGTTGGCGAGCCTTGAGGGTTGTGGCCTATACCGATGACGTTTCTGTTTTTATTTCTGGGAGTAAGAAGGGGCAGGAGGTTGTCTCAGCGATATAGCAGTATACTGAGGCATCTGGCTGAACGGTCAACCAGGATAAGAGTGAGGTTTTCTGGTTGGGTCAGGAGGGTGAAAGCTTTTCATCTTCCAGATGCCTTCCTGAAGCCCCAGCAGAAGATTTTAGGCATCGAATTCAGCCTTGGCGCTTATGGCCACGAAAATTGTGAAAACAGGCTGCGAGATGCCAATGCCAAGGTTGCAAGCTGGAAGAGTTGGCCCCTCTCTTTAAGGGAAAGGGTGGACCTGATTAAAACTTACTTGATCCCAAATTTTTTGTACATCGGCTTTATTTGCATCTTGCCAGTGTCTCTCTATGCTCAGATCTGTCGCTGTTTCTTCCAGCTTTTATGGGGTGTGAGGATTAGCTCCAAATAGTAGCGCATTAAAAGACGCATCCACTCGCTGTAATCTTCATTCAAGGGCTTCCTTGCCCACTTTTATTAAATGAAAGTCCACAAAACAGAACAATTACCCTCGCAGGGGTTCTTTAGCATCTCATGGTAGCACCTGCCCATCCAGCCTCCTGGCTTTGCATTGGCAGCACCGCTGCTCTGGCCTTAGACCTCAGGCCACTGTCTGTTCCTCCAGACAGCCTCAGTCATGTGCTAACCTGCACACTGGTGGGTTCTTCCCAATCCACAGCACCCTGCTGCACTGGACTCCACTCTGTCTCCTGGGTGGGACCTTCCTGTCACCCAGGTGGAGTCTTGAACCCTTCCCAACAACTTTAATTTAAAGGCTGTGCACACCTGTGCCATCAGCATGCGCTGGCCACTCAGATTCTGGACACAGGAATGGAGATAACGCAGTGGCATTGCCATGCACTGCCACAGGGGGTACAGGCCGAACCTCATCAAAAGGAATGTGACTTATCTTCCCAGGCAGAAGAGTGGCTTAGGGATGGTCAACACAGTGATTTTCTTCTCTCTGGGTGGGTGGGCATTTTTTAGTGTTGGTTTAGGCCTTTTTTGTGGCGCTGGGAGAGTGACGGGCCAGTGAAAAGCTTTAGGGTCAAGCATGGTGTGCTCCCGGCTTATGTCGCCCAATGCCGGAAAATGCTTCAGCAGTGGCAGGTATCGGTGGAGGAGATCAGGTCCCTTCCAAGGAAGTCCCTTAAGAAGTGAATTATGGCTTCTGCCTTTTCCAGGCCACTGGCCTTGAAGGATTGCCCGCGCCCAGTTATGAGGGAGGGATTACATTTGCCTAATTTAATAATAATATTAATAATAATAATAATCTGGAGAGAATCCTATCAAAGTTTAGGGATCTGGCCTGGCTTGTACTCTGGATCGTGGAGTGTGAACAGGAAGTGGAAGCCAATGGACCACTTTTTGCTTCAGTGCCCTTTCAATATAGAAGTCTACAATGGGGTAGGGAAGGCTCTGGGCATTCCCTTCCTTTCCTGCATGTCTTATGCAGAGTGGGTGTATGGGGCGTTGCAGACTTGCCGGGATTTTGTTTTTGACATTTTATTTCTAGTTAGCGCAGTGGTCCGTTACTTCACGTGGAATACACAGTGTCAGGTCTCCCTGCCGCAGAAAATCCTCCCTGTCGTGGTGGTGGTGCACAACATTCTGGGTGAGGTCGGGAAATTTCAGGATCTTGAGAAAGACAGATGGCGGCAGGAAGTCTGGATAAAGGCGTGGAGGAATATCTGTCCTCTGTAGCTCCCACTTGTTGATCTCTGGGTGTGCAGCTTTCTGTCTGTCCTTTTCACATCCCCTATATTTTCCAGGTAATGTTTTTTGAAAAAAGGCTGCGTGCATAGGT
Organism: Nanorana parkeri; assembly: GCF_000935625.1. Classification (NCBI taxonomy): domain Eukaryota; kingdom Metazoa; phylum Chordata; class Amphibia; order Anura; family Dicroglossidae; genus Nanorana; species Nanorana parkeri. Next base: position 2,215,308 of record NW_017306394.1, read on the forward strand.
GACGGGTCATGTTTCTTAGTCTGAATAAAAAAGTTGTATCTTGTATGAGTTTGCAAGAAATTTTAAATAAAACAAAATGTACACTCTAATATCACACAGCAGGCACACACTAGGGCCAGTATTAGGTAAAACATGATCAGACCTGACACATTTTTGGGGGAGAAGACCGGAGCACCTCTAGGAAACTCACACGGGGACCAAACCCAAGACCCTTATTGCTTGCTATGAGACAAGGGCATACGTAAAAATGAATTAACTGGATTGTAAAGAATCGCGTGTCACCTTTATCTTTTTGAAGGGCAAAGTGTACACACCTACTGGGTGTTGGTCTAATATATATGTTACACGTACACAGCTTTGTATCTTACGCCTGCTAGTCTGAGATGGCTTCTTCTGCAGTGAGAGACTCCCTGACATGTTCAATCTGCACGGAAATCTACAAAGATCCCGTAACCCTGTTATGTGGACACAGTTTCTGCCAGGACTGTATCAAACAGACATGGGACCATCAGGAGCAAAGAGAATATTCCTGCCCGGAATGCAGGCGAAGGTTCCCCAACAGACCTGAACTAAGACGAAGCACGAGACTAAGAGACTTAGCAGAAAATTACCTAGCAGAGGACAAGAAAGCTAGGATCTTGTGTACTTACTGCATTGAGTCTCCTGCACCTGCTGTTAAATCCTGCGTGCGTTGTGAATCTTCTTTCTGTGACAAACACCTAATGATCCACAGCAAGTCACCGGAGCACGTCCTAAGTGAACCCACCAATGACCCACAGAACAGGAAATGTTCTATCCACAAGGAGACCCTGGAGTATTACTGCACTGAAGACTCCGCTTGTATTTGTGAGTCCTGCAAGCCACTAAAAAGGCACCGGGGGCATACTGTCCAAACCCTGGCCCAGGCATGCAAGAAACAAAAAGTGAAATGTAGACGTGTTCTATCGGAGCTGACCACCCGAAGGAACGAGATAGAAAAGAGAATCCAAGGTTTGAAGAAATGTAATGGAGAAGCTCAAGAAAAAGCGTCTGGTATAGCAGACAGAGTTGCCTCTCTGTTCAGAGCGTCCCGGAAGCAGATGGAAGACCTGGAGCGCCGAGTCCTTTACGATATCTCCAGCGGAAAGGAGCAGATTTTGGGCTCAGGATCTAGTCTGATCCGTCAACTGGAAATAAAACATGAAAAGCTATGCAACAAGATCCATCACCTCGAAGACGTGTGCTCCATGACTGACCCGCTGTCGGTGATGTGTGAAATCTGGTGACCTAAAGTTAGCCAGAGGGGTAGAAGCTGATGACACGTTTGAAAAGACTTCGGAAGAATTCGAGTCTCACCAGGTTTTAAGTAGAAATGCTTTTTATAAGGGAAAACATTACTGGGAAGTAGATATTGAAGGCAATAATAACTTTAGAATCGGAATGTGCTACCCCAGCATAGACCGTGGCGGGCTTTCATCTGTCATTGGCAATAGCGACGACTCCTGGTGCTTAGTACGCTCAAACAGAACATTCTCATTTAAGCATCTTAATAATGATATTATTTTACCTAATGCGTCTTCTATTAAGTGGTTAGGGATCTACCTAGATTATGAGGCTGGCCGGCTGGCCTTTTACGAGCTGAGTAACCCGATCAGACACTTGCACACCTTTACCTCCACCTTCTCCGAGCCCCTCCATGCTGCATTTCGAGTTGGTTTAAACGTCTCTGTGAGAATTAGGTCTTAGAAAGAAAATATGAAGAACAAATTCAGAAATGATATGTTAGGAGATTGGATTTTTTGTCGGGGGGTGGGGGGGGGGGTTAAAGTACTGTAGCTGACAGATATCAGTTGTTTGTTCACAATGCAACAATGTAGAATACTGCCACTGTAATGGAGTCTGTTTATAAAAAAAATTGCAAAGGCTTATTCGTCCAGATAAATTACATGTAGATTAATTCTGTGCATGTTACCCAGCTGGTGTGAGAATGGGGAAACAACAAATTGTCTTAGTGTAACATCTCTTCAGGTCGAAAGTTCTTGAATAGGTAGAATTCAGTACTATAGTGGATGGTTGGCTACATGCTTGAAGCTTTTTGCAGAGGAGTTTTCTACTGTTTTGTATTAGTTCTCCAATAGATATATCTATACAGTACAAAGTGATTGGGGAAAATACCACATTATAGCAACTAGATGCAGCTCAGGATCATAGGAAATAAATACATATTAGTATCGAGATACAACTCAAGATGGAGGAGGGAATGAGCATATAAATGAAACCATTGTTATCCATGCAGTATCACTAGTTACATATATGCTCATCGCCTCCAGTGGTCTCTTGAATTGTAACATTGTCATGTATTATTTCCTATGATCCTCATTGCTATCTAGTGGACAAAATGTGATATATTCCCCCTTCACTGAGTTCTATATGAATGAACCTATTGAAGAATATTCGACCAGAAGAGAAAGTATACTAAGATCATTCGTTATTTGCCTTCATTCTCACACCATTCTCACAACAGCTGGTTAACACAGAATTAATATATCTGCAGTTTTGTTGGATAAATAATATATGCCAATTAATGTATATTGTGGAATGTTCTGTTTACTGTTCAGTTGGACCCCAACACTGATATATAACTGCTATAGCACACCTGCACTGCAGTGCACCACAACACACAGATGTGATTCCTTGAGGTCTCTTTTTTTTGTTTTAACAAACACTTTTTTTGCACCTCGGGGCAGCTGAATGCTCCCAGCCTCTTTCAGCCACTTCCTGTCAGACGCTCGATCCAGCGTCATCCGCACATCATTGCTTTGGGCAAGGTGACAACAACAGTGGCCCAAGCCTGTGCAATGTGTGTTGGCAAAGCTGCCTGTAGTCTCAAGAGCACAACTAAGAGACAGTTGTCACCCCATATCAGGAGGTGTCTGATGAGGGACCTCCATGGCAGGATCCCCGGGGATTTGTAACCGACTCACCTCGAGCCGTGTGTGCACGGCCCCAGAGCGCAGTGCTGGAATGGCTCGAGGTGAGTCTGTTACAGGATTATTTTAATAAAAGCTGCAGATTTAAAAAGATTAGGAGCAACTTTTGAAACGACATTAACATACTAAACATATGAGGTTTTCCTGGTTGGGTTTACATCCACTTTAAACCTTCGTTTACTCTAGAAAAGGCCGGCACGTACAGCTCCGTGCTGCGTGCATGGCCGTATCGGGCAGCTCCCGGGAAGGACAGGTGCTGCGTGTGATTAGTACGCAGCCCCCATCCTTCTCTATGGGAGTAAGTGGCCGTACGCCGCCCTATGCTCACCTGCCCTGCATGTCCGTGCGGGTGTCCGTTTTTGTAAGCTGACAGGATAGATCCTGTCTGCGTCCGAGCCAGGAAACATGCACCTGTACCCACCTGCACTTGGGGTGAGTGTAGGGCGTCGTACTCCCATAGAGAAGGACAGGGGGCTGCGTACTAATCACACGCAGCACCTGTCCTTCCCGGGAGCTGCCCGATACGGCCGTGCACGCAGCACGGATCTGTACGTGCCGGCCTTTTCTAGTGTGAATAAAGGGCTAAGAGACAACAAAGATATTTTAATGGCATTCCTTGACACGCGACATTCTGTAATCTATAATTGCTTCTGATTTTCCAGTCCAGGTTAAGGGGTTTTCTTCAGTAAAATAAAAAATTTGACTGATGATTCTCTCTTATAAGCCGTCCTGGAAATATATCCTGCTGCTGTATGCAGTGCCTGGCAGTCAGTAGTAAGGTAAGGGGGAGGGGGGGTCTCTACTTCTGAAATTGTTATTTTTGTGGGATAATTTTTAATTGAAGAAGTCTTATTGTTATATGAATTTCTGTAATCACATCAGATGATAGGCTTGGTAGTGGTATAGTATCACAGTGGTATAGGTGTATGAAGGCCTGGAATCCATGCCACATGTATATTCTTACGCTAAATAACTCTTTCTATTTGTGATTTATCTGTATCAATATACATTTATTTTATTTTAATTAAATTGAATCAATGGATGAAAAAAAAATATTCATTCTCTGTGACCATATTTCATATAATAAATCTATTCATATTACAAATTCACATTTTATGTCATGTATCATTTGCCATGTATGGTTTTCATGGGAGCTGGAGTGAGAGAGAGTGAGAGTGCGTGTGTGTGTGAGTGGCTGAGTGCATGTGTGGGTAGTTGTTCCCTGTGATCGGTCGGAAGGTGTGTAACAATCGGACAACCAGGCCAGGGAGAATTAAGTGTCCCCCCACCCCGTCTGTGGTTGTGTACTGGGGTGTCCGGCGGGGCAGATCGGCCAGGGGGACTCCAAACTTCCTGCCCCTGCATGTGTGATAGAGTGGAGGGGCGCACTGGTGCATGGTAAAAGTAAGTTTGCTAAACCCGGCTGACCCCAGCCCTGACACAGCTCTGCATCCCGCTGCCTCCTCACACTGGTCTGCCAGGGAGGTGCACGGCTCTGGGAATGTCTGACAACATGACCCAGGACACTCCTGAGCTGCATGGTGCTGGAAAGTCGATAATGACATCAGCGGGTCTTAGACCGCCAAAGCCTGGGGAGAAGAAGAGGATGTGGGGACTGGTCTAGCAGGGAGGATCAGGTTAGTATATTTACTATTCCTCTTTAAGTAGGGAAATGCTGGAACCTCTGTCAGCTAATTATTGTTGCAGATTTCCCCTTACTTCCTGCCTAGTAAAATATTGTCCCCCGAACAGGAAGTGAAGCGAGATCTTGCTGAGGGACCCCGGATAACAGTACAACCTGACAAGGGTTCCTGCCTTTGCCCATTCTATCCAAAACTAAAATAAAAACCTTTGGGTATACCTAGACTTTAAATGAAAAGCTGACTGTGTTTATCATGCCCGGAGGTTCAGCTTTAATCCCTAATGCTTCAGAAGTCAGTGCTTCAGGGTTAATGTGCCACGTCAGCAAAACTTGTTTTTTTCCGGAGTTCATTATAGTTTTGTTTCCTGCAGTTGCTGACAATGGCGTCTGCTGACTTGAAAGAAGAGCTGAACTGCTCCATCTGCCTGGAGGTCTACGTGGACCCGGTAACACTGAGATGTGGTCACAACTTCTGCCGGGAATGCATCAATCGTGTGCTGGATAGTCAAAGGAGGTGCGGTGTTTTCACCTGTCCCGAATGCAGATCGGTGTTCAGGAAACGTCCTTGGCTCCAGAAGAATGTGACCCTGTCTAACATTGCAGAGCGCTTCCACTCTACTCTGCCCGACCAGAAGAAGACTGGGGTTTCCTGCAGATACTGCATTCACACTGCCGTGCCTGCCGTTCAATGCTGCCTGCACTGCGAAGCTTCTCTGTGCGATAGTCACCTGAAGGTCCACCCCAAGTCACCAGAACACGTCTTAATCGAGCCCACCACTTCCCCAGGGAAGTTGAAATGCTCCCTCCACAAACAGGTCCTGCAGTATTACTGCACCGTGGACTCTACCTGCCTCTGCGTGTCATGTTTGCAAGGTGCCAACCACAGAGGACACAAGACCAAGCCGCTAGGTGAAGCTTCCAAGTACAAAAAGGACAATCTGAAAAAGATCCTGACCCAACTCACCTCCAATAGACAGGAGACCGAAAAAAGGCTCCAGAGTCTACGGGAGAGAAAAGGAAGAGCCAACGACTCGGTGAACTCTTTCGCAGCGCGCTTGGGCGGCATGTTCCGACAAATTCGGGAAAGGTTGGACTTTCTTGAAGTTCAGACCGCCGACTATGTCGCCAAGGAAGCAGAAAGGAATGCAAAGCCGATCTCTGATCTGATCCAGCAGCTGGAAATAAAGAAGGACGAGCTGTGTAGCAAAATCTGTCACGTCGAGGAGCTTTGCAACGTGACGGACCCTCTAACGGTCCTGCAGGAGAAGGAATCCACCAAAGGCGACTTCTGCGTTACCGAAAAGGGAGGTCGCCAAGATGTCCCGAAAATTGCGGAAATGGATGAATTTTTGATTGCTTTGAACTTGCAGAAGGAGTTATCTGAAGTGTTGAAGAATGTTCCAGAAATGCTCAAGCTTCCCGGGACATCACAGCTGCAACTTGACAGGAGGACGGCTGCGCCTAACGTGACCATTTCCCCCGATTTCTTGATGGCCAATGGGGCACAGGAGAATTACTTCAAATCACTTAGTGATGACACAGACAACAGGTTTGACTCTCACCAGGTGTTAGGCAAAACGGGTCTCAATGGGGGAAGACATTACTGGGAAGTTGAGCTGTGGGACACCAATACCTGGAGGATAGGGATGTCTTACTTCTCAATAGACAGGGATGGGGATGATTCCATCTTTGGGAATACCGATGAGTCTTGGTGCCTGTGTAAAAGCCAGAAAGGTTATTTCTTCAGGCATGACGGCGGTTACGTTTCTGTATCCTCCTCTTTTAAAAGGTTTAGGAGATTGGGGATATATCTACATTTCGACAAGGGGCAACTGTCTTTTTACAGTTTAGAGCCGGAGGTTAGATTCTTGCACACTTTCTACCATAGATTTCGCGAGCCGCTTCACGCTGCCATCAGGGTGGGCTACGGAGCCTGGGTGAAAATCGTTAAATAAAGATTGGAGGGCTTTGGGATGGAAGAAGGAATTGGCAGAAAACCATTGGGCTTGATCAAGAGCAAGGCCGGATTTACTCTCTTTGCTGCCCCCAAGGCCAGGTTCCTCAATGCCCCCCCCTCCAAAACCTCCTCAATGGAGAATGGCTACCAGATGGCGGGGGCGGCAAGGTTAGTTTTCATTTTTTATTGTTTCATTATTTTTTGTTAACTTTTTGATCGCTTTTTTATTTTTTATTGATTATTTTACTTTGTTAAACTTTTATTTATCTTATCTTTTACTTTTTTTTTACAATTTTTTTTGTCTTATTATTTTTTTATAATTTGTTTCTTATTAGTTTTTACTTTTTATTCACTTTTTTATTTTAATTATTATTTCTTTTTTTTTAGTTTGTATTTAGGACGGACCTGCAGCCTTATTACAAGTGATCTTGGCGACATGGCCGAGATCACTTGTAAACGAACCGCTTCTCCCGCTCTACATTTAGCCCTGCTTGTCTAAAGCAGGGTTAAATGTAGAAAACAACTACCCGTCCGGAACTTCATGTCCCAGGGCGTCGGGAGATTCTACACCCCTGCCGCCCCGAGGGCGGGCCTCGGTGGCCTTGTGGGAAATCCGGCCCTTCTCAAGAGCAATGATGTTCAATGATCCGGGGAAACCAGAACCTTACTATTCTTCAGAAAATTAGCCATTGGACATTCTCCTCCTGTCTTCCTGTTTTGTAGTGTAATGCCGTCTCATCGAAATCTCCAATTTGCAAGTCTCTGGAAGTGAGGTTGTTGGAGATCTCGACGAGTTGGAGCTTTCGATAGAACATCGGTGTTCTAGAGCAGTGGTAGCCAAACTCTGGTCCTCCAGCTGTGGTGCAACTACAAATCCCATTAGGTATTGCAACATTCTCACACCCACAGACATGACTCCTGGAGAGAGATGCATCATGGGATTTGTTGTTTCACCACAGCTGGAGGACCAGAGTTTGGCTACCTACACCTGTTCTAGAGGTTGCATGTTGTTTGTTTCTGACTCCAGGGCTGGCTGTGAGTGTATTGAAAAGCTGTTGCATCTCCGCTCCCCATCCACTGCAAATATTCAACCGTCAGATGAGTCAAATGCTTGCTCCCCACCGCTGGCCACTGTGGTTCCTCCTGTTGGCTGGTACATCTGATTGCTTACTCCCCCAGCCAGTTGCAGTGGTTCCTCCCACCAATTCCAATGTCTGAATGCTTGCTGCCCCCACCAATCACTGTAGTTCCTCACGCTGGCTTGTACATTCGAATGCTTGCTGCCTCAGCCAACTGCTGTGGCCCCTCCTAGGATTCCTATGTGTAAATGCTTGCTTCCCCCACCAACCACTGTAGTTTCTCTCGTTGGCTTGTACGTGCGAATGCTTGCTCTCTCAGCCATCTGCTTTGGTCCTCCCACTAATAATACATCTGGATGCTTGTTTCCCCCATCCACTGCAAATATTCAACCGTCAGATGAGTTAAATGCTTGCTCCCCACCGCTGGCCACTGTGGTTCCTCCTGTTGGATTCGAATGCTTGCTCCCTCTCTAAATGATAGCTCCCCCCACCTACCACTATGATCCCTCCTCCTGTCTCATATCTCCAAACCCCTGCCAGCCGCTGTGGGTCCTCCTGCTGGCTCATACGTTTGAATGTTTGCTCCCCTGTAGGCTGCCATGTTTCTTCCCACCAATTCATTAATGCTTGCTCCCCACCACTGGAACCATCAAATAAAAATAAGACACCAAAAAGATACATTCTCCATCCTTTCCCTTTTTTACTTATATTTGGTGTTTTTATTTTTACAGTTAGAAGAAAAAAAAGCACAAGAATAGTAAGTAAAACAAGAAGACAGAAATGTATTTGTATTATGTAAGCGATATAAATATAGTCTATCTATAGTCTATTGCTCTAGTCTATAGTCTATCGCTCTGATTGATTTTATCTCAGCAATTTAATGTCGTTGATCATATATAAATGATATCAAATATAACATGTAAATAATAAAATTTACTTTTTGAACAAAAGGTGAAGTTAAATGTGTCTTGCCTGAAAATACTTTGTATTCCGGAGCGGTAGCTGCTGGAATGCACAGCGATCGCTCACTAAACTTCCCCCTTCGTTCTGGGGTGGGAGGGGGCGTGGCCAGGGCTGGATTTACTCTCTCTGCTACCCAAGGCTAGGTTCTTCAATGCGCCCCCCTCCCTGTCAAAACCCCCACCTGACGGAGAATCGCAACCAGATGACGGGGGCGGCAGGATTGGTTTTAATTATTTTTTTTGTCCTTTTTTTTTTTTTTTTTCTATCGAAACCAAAATGATCTTTTTCAGCAATTTGATCTCCAGTATCTCTTCTATTGGATCGGACTACAGGGGCCAGACTTCCCTCCCCACGTACATCAATGAGCCTTGGCCACCCATGACCCTGCCACCAATTCACCGGCTTTCCTTCCTTGGCCCACTTTTGGTCGGTCCTGACCACTGCAGACCGGGAACATACCACATGAGCTGCAGTGTTGGAGTTGCTCTGACCCACTCGTCTGGACATCACAATTTGGTCCTTGTCAAAGTCCCTCAAATCCTCACACTTGTCCATTGTTTCTGCTTCCAACACATCAACTTCAGGGACAAAGTTCGGCCAAGCTCGCTCGACACTGTGACTGTCGCCCCCTCCTTCTGACCCGAGGAGAGAGGTGCACTCCCTGCCCCGAGGCTATATGTCACATACAGGCCGGGCCGGTGCTAGGATTTTAGGCAAGGTGGGCAAGGTGCAGACCCCCTGTAAAAACAGGGCATTTTGACAAGTACTTGTACTTGTCAAAATGCCCCGATGTTTGCGCTATGTTTTTGTTTTTTTTTCCACTTACCTTCGGCGAGGGAGAGCAGCGGCGAGGGGCACGGGAGAGCAGCGGCGAGTCAGCGCTGGTCCCGTGGGAGGAGCTCCAGGTGGGGTCCTAGGCGATCTCAAGCAAACTGGGTTCACACTAAGCCCCGGGCTCCTCTCTACCAGTTATGTCAGGTGTGTTTGGTGTCATGTTTTCACCACCAATTATTTGGGGCAACTACATTTTCTTTGTTGAGCAGAGAACGCAGAGTAATCCGTGATCGCCGTGAGAGGTAACTGATACCTGGAAGTGTTGACACATTACTGAGCATGTATGGACCGAATATAAAAAATAACTCATATATATATATATATAATGTATTTATAAGTCGGCTTTAAATCACTCTACTTGCTATACATAAATACTGCCAGTAGGTGTCACCATTGGCTATATATTTGTGGAAACATAACTGAAACTAGTTAGTGTTCTTGCTTTGCTGTGCTGGAGTCCTGGGCTTCGTTCCTACCAGGGTACAGTCTGCATGGAGTTTATATGTTCCCAGGACTAAGGATGGGCTCGGGCGTGTACGCAGCTCCACGTGCCGAAACCAGCCAGGAAGCTGAAAGCCTGCAGCGCCAATCACAGGCACTGAGACATTTTCCCGGTCCGCAGCTGCAGGGAAATGTGGATTGGCGCTGCGCGTTGTCAGCTTCCTGGCGGGCTCGGCACGTGGAGCTGCGAACACGCCCGAGCCCATCACTATTCAGGACCTGATTTACTCTCCCTGCTGCCCCAAGGCCAGGTTGCACAATGGTTTTTTTGCGCAATGTTTTTTTTTTCACTTAACTTTATTGCTATCACACAGGGGATAAAAATCCCCCGTGTGATAGCATTTGGAGGTGACAGGTTCTCTTTATTGACCCTGCCGCCTCCAATACAGGAGTTCTAGCACAGCACTGTGCTGGAAGTCCTGTGACAGGTGAGAGGGGAAGACTGCTCTCTCACTGTTTACACGGAGCTGCAGGGTTACTTTTAACCCTGACGCTCTGCTCCCCGCTCTCCATCCTGAAGACGTCGGCGGCCAGCGAGGAGAGGACAGAGCCGGGAGGACGGAGCCAGCATGCAGAGAGGTAGGTGCGGTGGGGGGGGGACGGAGCCAGCATGCAGAGAGGTAGGTGCGGTGGGGATGATCTTGGAGACATCGCCGAGATCACTTGTAAAGAAGCAAGCGGCTTCCCCCACACTACATTTATCCCGGCTTGTGCAAAGCAGGACTAAATGTAGAACACAAATTACCGCCCGAAACTCCATGTTCCGGCTGTCGGGAGACTTCAAAACTGTGCCGCCCCTCTGCTCCCTGCCGCCCATATTACTAGTTGTCTCCAATTACCGGCCTTCCAACAATGCTCTGCTTTCCTGTGATTCCAGATTGCTCTGTTACAGCAGAACTCCGGCCAAAAACATCCAGATAGAAATGAAGAGGTAAAATAACAAAACCGACGTTTGCTGATATATTTACCTTCGGTTGCTGTACTTTTTTTTTTCTGCCACTAGATGTCCTCAGCCTGATGTCCAGCATCACTCAACCCACTGCGTCTGAGCCCGGGTTGTCCTGAACCCACCCCCCCCAGCCTGTGACTGGACAGTGAAAGGAGAAGCAGCACAGTGATGAGCTCATCTCTCCGTCACTCTGCTCTCTCCTCCTATCACTATGTTCCTTGTCTTTTCATGAACTGGATGGCTCATTGTGCATTCCTCCCACACTCCAGTCCTGCTGTACAGGGACGGCAATAAGTTTATATCCAGGAAGTTACACTGCTGGTATGTATAAAATACATTTAATGATGTGATCATAATGACAGAGTTACATTCATTTTGGGTCTTTTATATCCTCCCGAAGTTTAGCATCTATTCCGCGTCTAAAGAAAAATTCCAGTTTTGTTACATTTAGACAAACGATATCATTGCACCCCAAACCATTGTGTGTATTGAGTTGTATGGAGACCCCAAAAATGGACCTCCCTGATGTGCTCCCTTTTGGGTTTGTTCAATATCCCATTAAAACCATTTTGTTATTTTCAGGGGCATCCCGAGGTGGGGTGTCACCCGGAGCAGGTTTCAGGTGGCACCCCGCCGTGGCGTCATCGTGAATGCGCATGTAGATGTTGCCATTAAGGCCCCGTTCCCACTGCGCGATATGCAAATCGCGCATTTGTCGCGCGATTTGCATATTGCGCGACATCGCGAGATTTGCCGCGCGATGTCGCGTTCAAGCTTGCATTGAGCAAGCTTGAATCGCGGCTAAATCTGCTCCAAAAAGGGTCCTGTTGTAGCGACACACGACCCGCGACAGCAGGACCCTTTGCCCCATTGGATTGCATTGGAGCGCGATATCGCGCGGTAATTTTCCGCGATATCGCGGGAATTACCGCGCGATAAATCGCTCAATGTGAACGGGGTCTTAAAGAGCGGATTCCCTTTCAGTGGCGTCTCAAAGGGGGTGCGGCTCGCATCGGGTGACACCATCAGAGGGGGTGACACCAAAATGATTGACAGTCATTTTAGTGTCACCCCCTCCTGAAAAGTCGGGCACTCAGTCATGTACCTGACAGATGCACGAGGGAGGAGGGGACCCGGCAGGATACCTCATCCCACCAGATGAACGTCCCCTCCTCTCCTTGCCGACGTCCATCACCAAGATGCCGGCAGTTAAGTTCACGTGCGTGTTGACATACCAACGGGTGACACCCGGCCTGGGGGTGCCTCTGTTGCCTTATATTCATCAAAACTGGAATTTGACTTCAATGTTAATATTGATTTGTTTTTTCTTTATTTCAGGATTAACCGGTGACGTCTTCCGGCCAGGAGTAACCTGCAATATAAAAAAAATAGAGACCCTTTAATTTTTTTGGGTGGGGACCCCAGCCTATGACACTAATAAAAACGACAGAACCTCCAATTTCTAGTGTATATGATGTTGAAGACGACCTCCAGGCAAACGGCTGAATACACAGATGAAGGACATATAAGGAAGATGTTCACCTGCCTAATGGTTTGTATATCTGTCCATCCAGTCCGGAGATCTAAGCAGCTCTGACACACAGCACAGCACAGCCCTGTCTGGCAAGGAAGGGGCTTTGATATTTCTCTGCTGAAGTTTCACTTTCACTTAAAGGTCTCCACTGAAAGGAGAAGCAGATGACTGATAAGCCCATCTCTCTGTCCCTCTGCTCTCTCTTCCTATCAGCATTTTCCTTGTGCTGCATCTCCCTCATCTGATTGGCTCCTTGTGCTGCAGCTCCCTCTCCCAGTCTCCTCTCTGCTGTGTGGAGGAATGGAAGACGCCGATGCCAAGTCAAATTCAGATACATGGACAGGGGTGTGGAATTCCTATTGCCCTATAACTACTCTCCCAGCGCCTGGGACATGCAGTTTGGGGTGCCGGGCGAGTAGTATTTTTGTACATTCAGCCCTGCCTCGGGCAAGCAGAGCTAAATGTTCAGCGGGGAGCCGCTGGACGTTTTATACAAGTGATTTGATCGGATCACTTCTATCAAACGAGCAGCGATGATGTCCGCCCCCCTCTGCCGTGGTTTCGGGGTCCTCTGGGGAAACCTGGACCGCGGCACATAAGCTCAGAACAGAGAGTGCAGAGCAGAGCGGAGAACGTCTGTTCTTTGCTCTGCTCTGCGTGATCACTGAGACCGGAGTGCTGCAATGACAGCGCCACCTGTCTCGGCTGTCAGGAACTGCACAGAGCATTTGTTCTGTGCTGGAGGGCAGGTTCCATAAACAGAACTTGTCACCTCCAATCACCTCCAAACTATCACATAGGGAATTGTAAGCCCCTATGTAGTAGAAATAAATTTAAGTGAAAAAAAAATAAAGTAAAAACGAATAAAAATGTAAAACAAAGTTATAAAAAGTAAAAAATAAATAAATAAATATATAAAAAATAAAAGTGAAAAATAAAGTTAAAAAAAACAATTAAAACCAACCCTGCTGCCCCCGCCTTCTGCATGCAAATAAACGCACGCGTAGGACATTGTGTGTGTGTGTGTGTGTGTGTGCGCGTTGAGTGCTGCTGCCATTCCACCGTGTGCCATATTGTGGTAGCCAGGCACCAGAACTCTCCTACACGCACAATGTGCATTAAAGGGTAAGTTCACTTTCCCAGGTGATAATGGAAAATGTAATTACCAATCTGGCCCCCGTCTCTCCCAACCCCCACCCCCCGGCTATACTTACCTTTCGGCGAACAGTGCTTACCCTCCACCAGGACGGGTGTACTATCTGTACCCCTTACTGCTGTCCAGCGCAGTCCTGCCCTATGCATTTTGAATTTCACTCTCAAATTGGAAGCACTCATTGGTCAGGTCATTACTCGCTGCCCGTCTTCCTGATTGGCCGGGAAGCCAGCTCGATGCTGATTGGCTTGGAAGCCGGTTTCCCTGCCAATTACGATGAAGCCGGCCAAACAACATGGAGCCGGCTACCCTGGCAATCAGAAAGCTTGGTGGCATGTCATTACCTGCTGCCTGGCTTCCTCATTGCCTTGGAAGCCGGCTCCATGCCAGCGGAAGCACCGGTATCAGTACTCGGTGTCAGCGAATACCGATAACAATACATCGGTACTCGTACTTGATATCGAAAAACTGGTACCGGTGCATCCCTAGTTTTGATTAAAACTATTTGTTTTGTATTGGGACAAGTAGATCCGGCCCCCGCTTTACCCCTTGGACAAGTAGTTGTTTTTTTAATTTCCACACCCCTGACGCACTGCTTGCTTACATATGGGATGTATTAATGAATACAGAGCTGCATTGCTTTGTGTCTATTCTATATGTACAGCTTTAACCCTTTCTCTGCCACCGACGTCTGTCATAAGTCGCTGGCCCCTTTAAATGGACCGCTGGGACTGTCAGCTTTACATAGACCACCAGCACTGCTGCCAGATCTCTTCTAGGGGCCGATGTACTGCACCCCTCCACTGTGATTAAGGAAGGGGGATTGTAGATCTGCAGTATAAGTGAAGTATACATCCCCTTTAATCTGTCTTTTAAATTGATACATTACAATATATTGATTGGTTCCGTGTTTTCTTGCCAATAACATGAGCCTTGTGATGCCCATACTCACCTGTAGAAGAGAGACACCAAGATGGCCGCAGACGCTGGGCCCACCCAGTATACCCAGTGGTAATCCCAGTACCCAGTGACAACAGCAGGACCCAGAGCACGAGCGGGGTTCAGACAGGACCCGGAGATGGAGCTCCTGCAAGACCAGAAGACATGGACAAAGGCTGAGGAGGATTTCTGGGGACATGTGGGGGGCTGGGGCTATTTCCATCATATAGAAAGAAGAAAACAGGAGCTTGTAACATGAAATCAAAGCATTCTCCTTCTCCAGGAGAAGAGAGTATTCCCCCTTCCTAACAAACCATTGGCTAGCCTTGTGTCACTCACTTGCAAGCTCCACCCCTTTCTTACCTTGTGCTTATGTTACATTGTATTATTGCTGGGACCACAAGAGATGAATCCCCTCCCCTTCCTAACAAACTATTGGCTGGCTTTGTTTCAATCACTTTTAAGCTGAGTAAAAGCTCCGCCCCTTTTTACCCTTTGCTTCTGTTACATTGTATTATTGCTGGGATCAAAAGAGATCAATCCCCTCCCCTTCCTAACAAATTATTGGCTGGCCTTGTGTCACTCACTTGCAAGCCCTGCCCCTTTTTAACACTGTTCTTCTGTTATATTGTATTATTGCTGGGATCAAAAGAGATCAATCCCCTCCTCTTCCTAGCAAACCATTGGCTGGCTTTGTGTCAATCACTTACAAGCTGAATAAAAGCTCCGCCCCTTTCTCACCTTGTGCTTCTGTTACATTGTATTACTGCTGTCATATAACTAAAGGAGAGAGCATGCCCCTCCCACTCACATCCTATTGGCTGGCCTTTCTGTCATTCACTTGTCAGCAACAGACTCCTAGTACTGCCTGCATCCTCCTCCTGTTTCCCTGTAGTCGCCAGGGCTGGCAGGAAATGATATCAATGATTGACAGGTGTGGAGAATCGTATATACGGAGATTTCAGAATGACAATTGATGAATGCAAATATAATCATAGTTACCCCGCTAAAATGCCGGTGATGACGGTAAAGCCGATGGAATACGAGGCCAGCGGAGTCTGGCTACGCTCCCCCACCGCCCCCATCACCACAGCCAGGATCAAGAAGAAGCTGAAGACTATCTCCACTCCGACCGCCTTGCCCACTGAAGTGTCCTCGCCCACCATGCAGGCGGCCCCGCTGTGATTCAGGAAGGCCTGCTCGTCCGCCAAGCCCTGGAAGAAAGTGAATCATAAACACGTGAGGGCTGATTTATAAATCTCCCACCCAGGGATATGCTGGGCGAATGCTGTTCACGTGGCATTCCCACCACTGGATGAAGCATTTACTATGCTCCTTGGCTCCCTCTAGTGGCAGGAAAGCTCGCGGACGGCATTCACGCAGCGTAGCGCTGGGCAGGAGATTTCGATATGAGGCCCCTCACTGCACCATTACAATAATACAAAAACTGGCAATCACTTACAAAGGTGGAAATGTCCTTTAAAGAGGAACTTTACCCCATATCTTCTTCCTCTCAGGGGAGGAAAATGCCTTTCCCTAAGATCTCATCAGATTTCCCAGCAGTGCTGGGCTGATGTAACCTTCCCAGGATGCAACGCTTGGGCACAGATTACCTCTTATCCTAAGGTGACAACACTGCTCCTCCATAGATGCAGTAGCATGAATTAGCGTTGTCACCCTAGGACAGGAAGTGTGTTAGTGGCAGGATCTGCTGCTCCATAAATACAGTAGCATGAGTGAGTGAGCATTGTCACCCTAGGACAGGAAGCGTGTTAGTGGTAGGATCTGCTCCTCCATAGATATAGGAGCCTGAGTGAGCGTTGTCACCCTAGGACAGGAAGTGTGTTAGTGGCAGGATCTGTCTTTCTATAGATACAGTAGCATGAGTGAGTGAGCGTTGTCACCCTAGGACAGGAAGTGTGTTAGTGGCAGGATCTGCTCCTCCATAGATACAGTAGCATGAGTGAGCGTTGTCAGCCTAGGACAGGAAGCATGTTAGTGGCAGGATCACCAGGTGGAAATATATATCTTTACTAGAAGCTAGTATAAGTACCTGAATACGTATTGGTGTCACCCTGCTGTAACCGTCTGCACAGCCCCACTTAGATTGGGACAGGAAGAGGTAGCTCTTTGAGACAATCAGAGCTCTATCGCTTGGCACAATGAATATGTGAACCATGATTCATGTCTCTGTAAGAATTTCCCATGCTCCTCTGCTCCATCTAGTGGTGGGAATGCCATTCAAACGGCATTTGTCCAGGGTACGGCTGGACAAAAGTTTTATAAACCAACAATTCAGCCACTTCCTGTCTACATGCACTCGCTTCAGTATCAGCTGCACATGGACCAGCTGATGGTGACAACGGTGGACGATGCCTGGGCAATGTGTCTCAGCACAGCCGTTGTAGTCCCCACCAGGGGTGCATGTGACAGGATGACAACACAGAAACACAACTGGGAGACAGGAACAGAGCGTGGTCACAGGAAGTACCCAAACAGGGACCTTCATGGCAGGATCACCAGGGATTATTTGAATGAAAGCTGCAGAATTAACATGATTAAAAAGACTTTTAAAATGACATGAACGTGTTGAAGCTTCGATGAGCTTTTAGGGATCGGGGGTTACATCTACTTTAAATGCTGTCACATGGTACATTATGTCCCTTTTACTGTCTTCTCTGCAGTCCGGGAATATTTCTTTGGAGGAGCCACTTTTAATTGGTTGTTGAAAGACTTCATACAGCGTATATGACTCTAAAGGATCATCTGGTGGCACCACGTTGGCCCTGACCCTGTACCCACCTTGGCCAAGAGAGCTCCCAGCATGCCCCCTGAGAGCTGGCATATCCAATAAGGTACAAGCAGGATGGGAGTGAGACCTCCACAAGTGACCACGCTCAAGGTGACGGCTGGATTGAAGTGTCCTCCACTATAAAAGAGAAGATCTTAGAATTACCAACACGGTTCATTGGAGGTGACATAGTTATAAGGAGCACAAGCTGGCCATGGTCAATACTAGACATGTGCGATCCGTTCCGTTCCAAATCAAAATTCGGACATTCAGACACATCCCAATTTCGGATCCCGTCGGAATTTCGTTCAAAAACTAAACTGAATCGGACACTGGGGCGTCTAAAGGCTGGGTGACACCCAGAGCGATAACCGAGTGTCACCCCGCCGAGACGTCACTGCACATGCGCGGCAGTATTCTGATACCTGCCGGCGGCCATCTTGGTGATGGACGCCGGCAGAGAGAGGAGAGGACATTCACCTGGCGGGATAAGGTATGCCACCGGGTCCCCCTCCTCTCTCCTGATACTGTCCATGACCGAGCGCCCGACTTTAAAAGTTCCCTAATAACATTTGGGAGCTCCCAAATGTCATTTGGGTCAGGGAGCCTCAGCTTTGGTAATATATGTATATGGCTCCCAGACCTGAATGGCATTAGGGAGCTCCAGAATGCAATTCGGAAATTCGGATCCTCAATGCCATTCGGGTCTGGGAGCCATATACATATATTACTAAAGCTGAGGCTCCCAGACCCGAATGACATTGAGGATCCGAATTTCCGAATTGCATTCTGGAGCTCCCTAATGCCATTCGGGTGAATCAGTTTTAGTATTAGTATCTGTATGTGGTTTTCCGTGGTATTCACAACGAATATCCGTATACTCATCCAAAACTAACGAAAATCCGGATTCCGTCCGAATCCGAAACCCGAACCGATTTGAATTTCCGATCCGAATTCCGAAATAAAGAAATATCCGAAACAAATTGAATATCGGTTCCAACTCCCGAATTCCGAAATAACCAAATTGAATTTTTCCTTAGCTTACATGTCTAGACAATACGCAAAGCATAGCAAGCCGACGCACCCAATCACCTCCTCCTGTCATTCAGCTTCATAAACCAAATTCTGATTGGCTGCCACGGACTCCACCTCTCCTCAGAATTACAAGATGGTTGCTGTCCTTCAATACTAGCCTTATGTTGCCCAGGACGGAGATGACAACGGCCAACGAGAGTCCGTGGGCCAGAGCTGGCAGCAGGGGGCCGGCTCCATCTGGGTTGACCAGAACCGAGAGACAGCCGATGGAGAAGAATAGCGTGCTGCCCAGAAGCTCCACCAGACACGGCTGAATGTATTTTTCCAGGACGTTGAGCTCTACTTTATCCTGGTCGGTCAGAACCTCCCTGGAGGCCGAGGGCACAGCCCGGAGCTCCGTCTCTTGGATGTACTCGTCACATTTGGCCATTGGGGTTGCTTTTCTTCAGTCGGCTGACCCTGGCTTAGAACGAGAGGGAGGAATGAGAGAAACTGGTTTGAATTTTATATATGGGGTCAGATTTCAATTATTTTTACCTGTCTGCCCCTTCATGAGTAAATCACAGGTTCCACCTACGGCCTCCCCTTTAGTCTTACATCTGACCTCCGTCCTTCCCTTCAGTTTTATATCTGTCCCCCGGCCTTCCCTTCAGTCTTATATGTGACCTCCGTCCTCCCCTTCAGTCTTCTATCTGACCTCCGTCCTCCCCTTCAGTCTTCTATCTGTCCCCCGGCCTTCCCTTCAGTCTTCTATCTGACCTCCGTCCTTCCCTTAAGTCTTCTATCTGACCTCCATCCTTCCCTTCAGTCTTATAACTGACCTCCAGCCTTCCCTTCAGTCTTGCTCAGT
This sequence comes from Nanorana parkeri, assembly GCF_000935625.1. NCBI lineage: Eukaryota > Metazoa > Chordata > Amphibia > Anura > Dicroglossidae > Nanorana > Nanorana parkeri. Next base: position 2,234,504 of record NW_017306394.1, read on the forward strand.
TGTACCGGTTCCTCTCCTGGACTGAAATGGCTTCACCTGATATCACTGCACACTGGGAGCTTCTCACAATGTGCATTAGAAGCTGTAGCAAGTCAGATAGAACCCGCCTCATTTCCTGGCTGGCGGATATCCATTATCATCTAGCTCTTTTCCCAAGCCTCTCTGTAGCTGTGCAAAGTCTTGCAGTTGGTTTCCTTTAGAAAGCATCCACAAGTCTGAGTAGAAAAGCCTGTCACCCGCCAGCATGCTGCAGAGAAGGACACTTGCTGTCTGTGTGGAAGCAGTGGTCTCTCTGCAGAGGTCCAACACACCCCCTACTAAGTCAGAACCAGAGCTCTGCAATCAGCGAATCTCATGCTCCCTGCAAAATGCTGTAAAGGAGGAAAGTGTCAGAACTCCTTATCTCTATACTCAGTGACTCGGGAAGCATTGAAGCCAATGCATTAGTATGGCAGCCAGGGCATTCGCATTTTCAGAAGCAATGGTCAGCGTTGGCAAGAATCTCTCATTAAAGGTTTTCTTTATCATAGAAAAAAAAACAACCTGTGTGTGCACAATGACACTTGTGACCATCTAGAGGCTGAGCAAAAAACATACTGAGCCATGCAAGTCTTAACCCAGATCAATATAATATAACACAACATAATAGATATACCGTGTATGTATATATATATATATGTATATTCTAATATAATACAGTATAATATAATCTAATATATAATATTTCTATAACTTCCTGAGAAAAAAAAATCTTACTGTAAGAGTGAGAAATAAATAATGTAGTAAAGGCAAAAGTATTGTCAAAGCTGAACTTCTAATCTTACACCTAAAAAAGGACAAAATGGCTTATATACAAAGCACTCAATAAACTTTTACTGATCGTTTGATGCTTATTCACTGCTGGGATCTTTTGCTGTTGTCATCAAACACAATCATTGGCCAGGATAGTCCCCCACATCCGCTGCCACTTGCAGATCTGGATATCCCGTTCTTCCACAGGAATCCCAAGTCTCAGGAACATGTTGATATATTTATGTTACAGCTGCCGCCTCTGATACAGTTTGTAACATTTGCCATTTGGAAGGACAATACTCCATATAATAATTCAATTCATGAATTTCCAATCATTCTAATGCCCAACCACGATTGTGTCTGCTCCTTTCTGCCCCGCGTTTGACTCTCCATATTGGCTCTTTCACAGCATGGGGGCCCTTCCATCAGATCTCAGCAGCCCCTCTGATGACCTCCTGTATAAGTCTTGGTAGACGGCCATGCAGATGTTTGGCTCTGAAGCT
>NW_017306394.1:2235897-2242756 GCF_000935625.1 Nanorana parkeri
TTGGCTCTGACGGTATTTTTTGCCATTTTGGAAATTTCAGAAGCCACATTTATATTTGTAATCTTACTCACGTGGATAGGTTACGATTGTCCCTCTTTGGCTATGAGCAGCTCTGACCCGTGAGTTTTAAAACCTCCGAATTTGTAGAACTTCCAAAGTTCAGCGTGTGGTGGGAATGACCGCAAAGTTAATGCTACAGAATACAACTACATACTGGACAATTAAGGGCTTCAAACCTTGTGGTAAGAGTTTGGTGATGGCCCTTATCTGTTCCAACATGACTGTGCCCCTGGGCCACCTCCATAAAGACACGGTTTGACCAGGCTGGTGTGGAGGAACTCAAGTGGCCTACACAGAACCCTGACCTCCAGTCTACTGAACACCTCTGGAATAATTGGAACCCTGATTGTGAGCCTGGTCCTCTCATCCACATCAGCACCTGACCTCACCAATGCTCTTTTTGGCTAAATTCCAATAGACAACCTCCGAAATCTAGTGGAAAGCCTTCTCCGAAGAGTGGAGGATCAACTCCATACAGGTGTAATGGTCAGTTGTCCACAAATTTATGGAGGACTGGACTTTTGGAGGATACAACAGGAGCAAGGTCAGGCTGAGGCGTTGGCAAAAGAAGCTGCCGTCACTGTAGCTTCAGCAGGATGGGGAAGGAAAGGGGGGGGGTGATGGGTGCAAAAAGGGCAGGGCCTACAAAAGTCAAGGGGGGGACACTTTGGGCGTTTCGTCTTGGGTACTTAAGGACCTTGTCCTGGAACTGAACAGGAGTGCAGCAGAAAAAGTGAGGCCTCTAGGGTGGGGTCTTGCCCGGCTGTTAAATATGGATGGCAGCTCTCGATATTGGAGTCTCCAAGGTCTATACAGACCAGAATGTGACTTTGCCTGAATCATCCGCCCGTAAAAGAAATATAAATGTCTGAATTTTTACCAGCTGACGTCTAAACATTTGATGATGTAAAATTACCTGTAAATGGAGGTTCACATTGTTGAATTCTCGCCCCGTAATTCCTCGGAAGCGTCTTCGCATTCGGACAGCTGTTGGTATATAAAGCTTGAACTCACCGGACGGCACCTCTCCCTTTGTGCGGAGCGTTTTGGCATGGCGTCCCGGCCATTGTCATGTTGGTTTATGTTTGGCTGCCGATTGCCATTCTTGGGGACAGGCTGCCCTCTGCATTGTCCGTGGCTTCTCGTGTGTGGCGTACGCCTTGGCTCGGCGCCCGGGCCCAGCGGCCCGTGAACATGGACCTCCGGACAGTGCGACAGAGTACTGCCAACTGGCTCTTCTAGGCCTCGGCTGTTGTAACGGCGGCCAAGTTCAGACTGCAAGGGCGCCCGGAAACAGCTTACAGGAGCAGATGTCGGAAGCCCAGGAGGTCCCGATGTAAATTCTGGCTCAGAAAAGGAGAGAACCGTAAAAGCGTTTCCTTATGGCGGGAAAATAGTACCCAGAATACGTGTAGAAAATAGTTGTTAAAGCGGAACAGTTTCTGCATTTATTTAAAAAAAATGTATTTGCACTTAAAAATAATAATAATAATAAAAAATAATAATACAATAATAATAATAAATAATAATAATAAATAAATAATAATCACAAAATAAATAATTAAATAATCAAAAAAATACAAATAAAAATAATAATAATAATCTTTGCGATACTCACCTTTAATCAGACGAGAAGGTCCATCCATCCTGCTGCTCCCTGCCACTTCCTGTAAGACCAGGCTGTCATGGACACGCCCCTTTGGCAGCATGTCATGATCGTCAGGATTTTAGTGAGCACCACTCAGTCCAGGAGGAAGGACCTTCATCTGCCATTAATGATGAAGAAGAGAAAGGACCTGAGGCGTGACCAGACTGGGGTGCCGGGAGGGGTGGTGAGGGAATTGGTTCAGGGAGGGGAGCACAAAAAGTCAAAGCAATTTGGTCATGTGACTTTAAATCTCAATGTTGCAGAACTTTATTAAGACATTTTAAAGGAAATCTACACTGAAGGAACAGGTTGTCATTGGGCGACCTCTGGGCCTCCATGCCGATCCAACGGCTTCAACTCCTTTTCTGACTTATGCTGCTAAATACTTGTTTGCGGGTCAGAGACTTCAAGATATTTAGGTAAAACTGAAGCCAAAAACGTATATTTTTAGTTTTGGATAGAGCAAGGGAGGGTTAGAACTAGGGATGCACCAATATCGTTTTTTCAGTATCGAGTACAGATATGTTTTCATCAGTACTTGCTGATACAGAACACCGATAGCGAAAGTCCCATTAAGGAAGCCAGGTGTCGTGTAAAGAATTGCCACCCAGCTTTGGGATTAGCAGGGAAGCCGGCTCCATGCTTCTCGTCACCAGGTGATGAGAAGCATGAAGCCGGCTTTCTGGCAATCAGGAAGCCGGGCGCCGTGTAATGACGCGTAGCCCGGCTTACTGTCAGTCATTTTGTTGTCACCCCTTCAATGGTGTCACCCCGGTGCGGGCCGCACCCGCCTTGTGACGCCACTGGGTAAATCTATGAGCAAAAGCATCATGTGACTGATTTGGTGTGAGCAAGGGACCGGCTCGGGACGTCTGTAACATTACGCGGTCGCTGCCCTGCCTTTGGGCGCCGGAGCGGGATGAGGACTCGGTGGCTGGTCATTTTGGGTTAAGCTGAGCCGTTTCCCGACGTGCGGTGAAAATGAACCCCCTGCACCGGGCCGAGTGTTCTTTAAATAATAAATGAAAACGTGAAAGAAGAAAAGATGAATAATTCATCCGGTATGAATAACATTAGAGGCATTGGAGCGCCCTGACGGAACGCTGGGAAGGGGGGGGGGGGTGGCGCCACGGTTTGTGCGCTGCAGCAACACATCATAACTGCTCTGTGGTCAGTTTGCGGCCCCAGACCAGATTCATACAAAGTATTTCTAAAGTAGACAAAGGTTAGGTCAATTGTTTTTTAATTCAAGGATATCCCTTCACTTCCTGTTTTTTCATTCAAGAGTTATCCCTTCACTTCTGTTTTTTTCATTCAAGAGTTATCCCTTCACTTCCTGTTTTTTCAATTCCCGAGATATCCCTTTACGTCCTATTTTTTCATTCAAGAGATATCCCTTCACTTCCTGTTTTCTCATTCAAGAGATATCCCTTTACTTCCTGTTTTCTCATTCACGAGATATCCCTTTAGTTCCTGTTTTCTCATTCAAGAGATATCCCTTCACTTCCTGTTTATTCATTCAAGAGAAATCCCTTCACTTCCTGTTTTTTGTTTCATTCAAGAGATATCCCTTCACTTCCTGTTTTTTCATTCAAGAGATATCCCTTCACTTCCGTTTTTTTCATTCAAGAGTTATCCCTTCACTTGCTGTTTTTTCAATTCCCGAGATATCCCTTTACGTCCTATTTTTTCATTCAAGAGATATCCCTTCACTTCCTGTTTTCTCATTCAAGAGATATCCCTTTACTTCCTGTTTTCTCATTCACGAGATATCCCTTTAGTTCCTGTTTTCTCATTCAAGAGATATCCCTTCACTTCCTGTTTATTCATTCAAGAGAAATCCCTTCACTTCCTGTTTTTTGTTTCATTCAAGAGATATCCCTTCACTTCTCTGCTTTTAGACAGTTGTCACCTGAACAGGTGTCCCCGTTGGAAAATTTTCACTCTATTCCTGTCCTGGTGACAACTCAAAATTTAAAATTTGTCCTCACTTTGGGCTTTGGTGACACATAAGACATTGTGGACAGCAAAAACCAACAGCTGCTTTATTGGAAACAAGTTTAGCTTTAGATATAATACTTTATATATAATCTTCTTGAAATTGCCATCCTGGTTCCTCTCCTCCCCCCTCATCAACATGCCAATAACATTTTTAAATAAAACCTTTTATACCTTATTTTAGATGTCACCACCGTGTCCCTGTGCTTCTCTATGGAAAGGAAGTAGATCACAGCTGGTGGGAGAGGCTAGTAGGGTGCTGTACATAGCTTCCTGAAAACATCACAGCCCCCTGCCTCAGTACTCCTCTCCAGAACCCTCAGCCCTGATGCAAGCAATGGGCTGGCTCTTGGGAGGAGTTATGCAAATATCAAAATGCCTTCATGGGTGGGTGTCAGTCTGGAGGAGTGGGCGGTCCTAGGCTTACAGTCATTTTGGTGTCACCCCCCTCTGAAAAGTCATGGACCGAACGCCCGACAGTATCAGGAGAGAGGAGGGGACCCGGCGGCATACCTTATACCGCCGGGTGACTGTCCCCTCCTCTCTGTGCCGGCGTCCATCACCAAGATGGCCGCCGGCAGGTATCAGAATACTGCCGCGCGTGCGCGATAACGTCATCACGCACGCGCGTGGTGACGTCACGAGCCTGCGCAGTGACGTCTCGGCGGGGGGGCACCCCGTTTAAAAAAAACCTCGGTTCCCGCCCCGGGTGTCACCCAGCCTCGGGACACCCCTGGTGACGGGGCTGCCCAAAACCTCCTTGTTGTCTTCAAACTAAAGGATTGGATTCTCTGTCAGGCTGTCAATGCTGTCTTTGCCCCAGTGGAGAGATTTCCCCCAACTTCCTGTTCTGGAGACACAACAGGAAGAGAGTGGAAATCTGTGAGGGGGAAAAATCCCTCTTTTTATTGCTCACTTAAATGATTTCCCCTCATTTCTTATTCCGGTGTTGATGGTTCCCAAGAACAAATATAAAGATTGAGCATTAGGCCTCGTTCACACCAGATGCAGTGCGTTCCGGCCCGATGGCACTGCCTAGCATTGCGACCGGCTCACTTTTTGGTTGGGCAGGAGGGGGCGTGGTGGGCCATTGAAGTGAATGGCACCGTGGCCAGAACTAGTCAACACTAGTTTATGTCCTCCCGTGACCCTTAAGAGAACTATGGGGAAAAGCCCTGACCCCATAGTTCTCCTTTAACTGTAATGAAATGCCACAAAAATTACACTTTATTCATCTCTATGCACAACAGCACGCGGCGTTGTTTTGCACTGCGCTACATGACCGTGCAGACATGCGTCATTTAATGCAGTGACCCAGTATGGTGTCAGCTGCATAATCAATTGTTTTCTCCGCATCATCAATGCGGATCAGTGCAGCTCAACGCACCCCGGTGTGAATGAGCCCTGGAAATGCAATTCTCACGAGCCGCGTATCATTGTGAGAAGAACTTTATTCTGTTTCAATAAATTTTTAATAAAGGTACAAAAATACAAGTACAGAGTCAGCGTTTTATCAGGAAGTGCAAAATAAAGGCCAACATCCTTATTAGAAGGTCATGTACAGAGTAAGTAAGTTATTGTAATGGGGGGGAAGGGGGGGTATAGTGGTACGCCAAGGCATCTCAGGGCTGGTGCAGTATTAAAGGAGAACTATGGGGTCAGTGCTTTTCCCCATAGTTCTCCTTAGGCCCCGTTCACATTGAGCGATTTATCGCACGGTAATTCCCGCGATATCGCAGCTATTTACCGCGCGATATCGCTCTCCAATGCAGTGTGACTGGGGCCTCAGGGTAACGGGAGGACACAAACTAGCGTCCTCCCGTTACCCTAAGCTCAGAATACCGCAAGCTACAGCTCGCTATATACTGAGACGCCGCAGCCGGAGCGGATCCCGACATCGATGTCGAGATCCTCCCAGCTGCGTGAGTGACAGCTGGCTCTGCCTATCTAGAGGCAGAGCCAGCTGTACCCGCCCCCTCCCCCGTCCGTTCCGCCAGTCAGCGCTGGCGGATCGGAGCGGGGGGAATCCAGCCCCTCCCCTGTCACGGCAAAGAGCCGTGACAGGATCGAGAGGTGAGCGAACGCCGGTATGTGTTCGCTCACCTCCCGATCTACTGAGCCGACCTGTGACAGTCTCATTGTCACAGGTCGGCTAGAACTATGAGGTGAGTGAAAAGCACTCGCCTCATAGTTCTCCTTTAAGCCCTTCCATGTGCACCTTGCTGTAAAGCTGGTAACGAATTGATGAGGGTGTTTGCCATTTGTTTTGCAGGGCTGGTGCAGAGACGCAGAGGTGGCGTCCTGGGGGCCACGCGACCGTGTGTGGGTGCACACAGCAGTTGCCGCTCGGCCACATTGACTTCAATAGGGTTACATCCGCACTTCAATCGCTGAGAAAAAGACAACTGTATCTTTTTTCGCTACATACACCGCGTGATTTTATAAACCGCGATCGTGCACGATTGCACGGGTGGTATCGCGGTGGGAAACCACGCTATCTGTCTGGGGTGAAAATAATCACCCAGGTGTGAACCTGACCTCAGGCGCCACAGAGGGATCGCAAGTACAAATTCGGAGCACATTTGTACATGACCCTAGAGTACCATTGTTGTGTACTTTTCCTGACCCACATGCTGAGCTCTATGGACCTTTGTCAACCACAGCCACACTATGCAACTTTGTAACAAGTCCAGAAGAATGCCGGTGTTCTATCGAGATGTCCAACTTGTCGAGATCTCCAACTCCCATCAGTGTGCCTAAGAGCAGTATCACGTTCTCTAATTTGCGTCCGATGGCACAAGCAGAGATCAGGGCAAGATTTACTCTCTCTGCTGCCCCAAGGCCAGGTTCCTCAATGCGCCCCCTACCCGTCAACCCCCCAAGCGATGCCAGTTAGAGAACTCGATGAGGATTGCGAGGCCGCACAGGCAATTGGGCAAGCCGACGAGGCTTAGAAAAATGCCAGGGCTGGCCCACGCACACTAGCGCCATCTCGTCGAAATCTCCAATGGATGTGACGTTACGAGTTGGAAACCTTGACGAGTTGGCCATTTCGACAGAACAGCGGGATTCAGTATAACAATTAAAAGGAAAACAAAAACAAAAACTAATTGTTAGAGAAGAAAACTTTCTTTTTTCAATATTATATTTATA
>NW_017306394.1:2242889-2244275 GCF_000935625.1 Nanorana parkeri
GTGCTTTGTGCATGTTTCCAAATGCAATTAAACATAATCATGCTCTACATAACACACCTCCCTCTTCTGTCACCACCATCCACTATTGCCCCATCTCCTCTCTAATCACTGCACTGATAACCTGCAGAGAACTACAAATCCCGACATGCTTTGCAAGCCTACCTCCCGAGCATGCGCACTGTTCCCCCTGCTGTCCAGCCTGCAGTGCAAGATCTGCTGCTGCTGCTGGTGGGGATGTGAGAGCAGCAGCCACATAAAGGGAAAGGATCTGGGCTTGGAGCATGCAATAAGAGCAGGCAGGAGAGAAGCAGATAGAGGGGGTGCTGTTGGCTGCACCCCTGCCCCCATCTGGAGGACCCCCCCAACATTCCCCCCAATGGATGATGCTCCCTGCTGCAGCAGCCTGGCACCTCCTGTGCACTGGAAGAGGCTGAGTGCTGCAACTGCCCCTCTATAACAGGGCAGAAGAAAAGGGGGGGTGGGGGAGGCATGTGAATTTCTGCTACACTGGGGGGAGGGTCTATTTATTTATTTATTTTTGCTGCATCCTGGAGATTTCTATAGAGGTATCCATATAGGCACCAGAGACTTCTATTTTTTATTAACCGCACCTTGCAAAAATGAAGAAGCAATTCAATCGGATGAGGCAGCTGGCCAACCAGACCGTGGGCAGGTAAGAAGCTCCTTCCAGGCTTCTCTCCCTGCTGCTCCCCTCCTCCTCCTCCACCCTTTTCATGTCATCCATTGTGTTCACCTTTTTATAAGGGCTGACCTTCTGTTTTCAGCGGCTGGATTGGGTTAGGGGGGTTGCAGATTTCTCCTGGTGCTGCCAGGGTTAAAAAGGAGTGCCCCATAGTTTAACCCCTGCAGTGCCGACTGGAGGGTAGCTGGCACATCCTGCACTAGAGGTATAGGGTGGGCTTGGTGGTGGAGCATCAATGGACGTGCTGCTGGGAGGGTGGGCTCAAGGATGCTGGGTGTGTGTCTGCCCAGGGTGGGATAGCGTCAGGGACCGGGGTCTGTGTGCCTGGCAGAAAAATGCCATATATATGTATTAATGGCTGTGATTTATATTCTTTATCATTTTTCATGTATCTATCTATCCTGTCTTTTATCCATACATCCCTTCCCCTATCAATCCCGTCTTTTTTTTCTATTTATCTTCTATCGGTACTGTCTTTCCTCTGTCTATACATAATCTAGCTATCCTTCTATCTCTTCTTGTTTGATTATTCCATCAGTCTATCCTGTCCCTCTATCTATCCGTCCCTCTATCTCTCTATCCATTCATCCTTCCCTCCATCTATAATCTAGCTATCCTTCTATCTCTTCTTGTTTGATTATCCTATCTATCTATCTATCTATCTATCTGTCCCTCTCTATCTA
>NW_017306395.1:0-217 GCF_000935625.1 Nanorana parkeri
TAATTAAATCTTTTGGTCATGGAAAATTTCTCCTTCGACAGGCGGCAATGCAGGCAATTCCACCGATGTTATGGCGCCTCTTTCGCCGTCCGGAGAGTGGGGGCATCAAGCCAGACGCAACCGACTTGGTAGTAGCCCGTTCCGGGCTGGGAAACATTTGGCACGTTGACCATAATTAAATATTTTGGTCATGAAAAATTTCTCCTTCGACAGAGGC
>NW_017306395.1:268-491 GCF_000935625.1 Nanorana parkeri
GGACATCAAGCAAGAAACCACCAACTTGATATGAGCCTGTTACGGGCTGGAAAAAATTTGGCACGTTGACCATAATGTTTTTGTAACAGAAAAAATTTCTCCTTCCACCGAGGCAGGAATGCAGGACAGGCCACCGGTGTTACCGGGTCTATTTAAGCATCTGCAGAGTACCATCGCACAGCGAGGGCAGCAAATAGGGTACCACAAACTGTGGTGTTTATGG
>NW_017306395.1:577-2473 GCF_000935625.1 Nanorana parkeri
GGGGGGAAAGCTGTGATCGCTGAGGCGAAAGGATGTTTCCCTTCACGGAAAAAACATGCTCACTATGGACGCTGGTGGGGGGACAGGAAAGGAGCTCTTGGGCCAAATTGGAGAGGGCAGGCCAAATTTCTCTCTTCTCCTGCCAAAAATCCATGGGATCCACACTAGGGTGCAATGGAGGTTCAGAGAGATAAGCAGCTACAGTCTCCTGCGCAGACTTATTTTTTTGGGGGGGCATTCTGGTGGGTCCAACGAGGTCATCAAGTGCCTCAGCCCAGAAAGCAGCTGCTCCACTGGCATGAGCGCTGCTGGCGCGAGTTGGGGAATGAGAGATGGGCTCATCTCTCTCCTCCTCCTCCTCCTCCTCCTCCTCCTCCTGTAGCAGCGTTCCCATATCTCTCTCCCTATCATGCACCCTTGCAATGAGGCGATCCCTCCATGCAGTGAGCGCGTTGCACCGCAAAGCCATCTTGCCCTTGATGCGTGGGTCACAGAAAGCGGCCAGCATCAATTCCGGGCAAGTGGCTGTCAGGTCTGCAATGCGCTTCAGCATACCACCATGCAGGCTCCTGACAAGTGTCACAACCTCAGGTAGAGGGACACCACCAGGCAACAATTCCTGTGCGGACATTAACCTCTCCAATTTTTTTTGCAGATGGGTGAACAGGGGCAGCACCTGCGCTATGCTTGCTCTCTCCTGGCTCAGGTTTTCAGTGACTGACTGAAACGGCTTCAAGACAGCCACAAGCTGTGCAACAATGGCCCAATCCTCCCTGCCTAGAGGTCTTCCAATGCCTATGTTGTGTTCATAAGACATGGCGTGGAGAGCCTTTTGCTGCTCCAGGATACGCTCCAACATAGCCAGTGTAGAGTTCCACCTCGTCACCACATCTTGTTTAAGGCGGTGCTCTGGAAGGCCTGCTTTCCTCTGTTGCAGCCTGAGAAGATGGCCGTCCCTGACACTGCGATGGAAGTGTCCAGCCATCTTCCGACAAGAGTCCAGCAGTGTGGACAGCCTACCACACCTTTTCTCTTGCTCCTCCAAAGCACCCCTTATTACAAGCTGCAGGATGTGGGCTGTGCACCGCACACCCACAAATCCTCCATCACGCACAGCCTTGGTCATGTTGGCAGCACTATCAGATACCACAAAGCCCATCCTGCACTTTGTGCCTGCCTGGTCCCCCATCCACTGCGTAAACATCTTTTGCAGTGCCCGCAAGATGTTATGCGCAGTGTGCTGCTCATCCATGACCTCAGCATGCAAAAGGAATGAGCGGTGCCCCTCTTTGCCACCTGCTGCTGATGTTGATTCAGCAGGTGCAGCTGTATCTTGGGCCACCTTAGGCTGCCACCAATGAGCTGTGAGGGCGAGGAAGGCGTGCTGACCACTGGGAGCACTCCAGATGTCTGTGGTGAAGTGGACAGACTGGCCAGCAGACCTTATGAGCTCCTCCTTTACCATAGCAACGCACGCCCTATATAAAGATGGCACCACGGATTTGCTAAAGGTGGTGCGGGATGGGACGTGGTACTGCGGTGCTACAGCCTGCATGAGCTGCCTGAAGCCCTCACACTCCACAATATTAAATGGAGCCCCTCCAACAGCGATCATCTGGCCTATCAGGCGGGTGAGTAGCCGCGACTGCTGCCGGGAAATCCCCCTGCCCTGAAAGCCGCCAAATTGATCCAGCGTCGGTTGCTTGGAAGGGACTGGATGTTGCTTGGCTGCGGCTCTAGACTGCGTTGTGGTGGTGGGGGCGGCCAGAGTTGCTACACGGGTGGTGCTTGAGGGAGGAGCGACACCACTTTCATCCCGTAGTAGCACTGCCTGATGGTGTAGGCGCATGTGTTGGTTCATGCCACTGTTGGTAAAGTGGCCGACCATTTTGCCCC
>NW_017306395.1:3660-101000 GCF_000935625.1 Nanorana parkeri
ATGCGCTTCAGCATACCACCATGCAGGCTCCTGACAAGTGTCACAACCTCAGGTAGAGGGACACCACCAGGCAACAATTCCTGTGCGGACATTAACCTCTCCAATTTTTTTTGCAGATGGGTGAACAGGGGCAGCACCTGCGCTATGCTTGCTCTCTCCTGGCTCAGGTTTTCAGTGACTGACTGAAACGGCTTCAAGACAGCCACAAGCTGTGCAACAATGGCCCAATCCTCCCTGCCTAGAGGTCTTCCAATGCCTATGTTGTGTTCATAAGACATGGCGTGGAGAGCCTTTTGCTGCTCCAGGATACGCTCCAACATAGCCAGTGTAGAGTTCCACCTCGTCACCACATCTTGTTTAAGGCGGTGCTCTGGAAGGCCTGCTTTCCTCTGTTGCAGCCTGAGAAGATGGCCGTCCCTGACACTGCGATGGAAGTGTCCAGCCATCTTCCGACAAGAGTCCAGCAGTGTGGACAGCCTACCACACCTTTTCTCTTGCTCCTCCAAAGCACCCCTTATTACAAGCTGCAGGATGTGGGCTGTGCACCGCACACCCACAAATCCTCCATCACGCACAGCCTTGGTCATGTTGGCAGCACTATCAGATACCACAAAGCCCATCCTGCACTTTGTGCCTGCCTGGTCCCCCATCCACTGCGTAAACATCTTTTGCAGTGCCCGCAAGATGTTATGCGCAGTGTGCTGCTCATCCATGACCTCAGCATGCAAAAGGAATGAGCGGTGCCCCTCTTTGCCACCTGCTGCTGATGTTGATTCAGCAGGTGCAGCTGTATCTTGGGCCACCTTAGGCTGCCACCAATGAGCTGTGAGGGCGAGGAAGGCGTGCTGACCACTGGGAGCACTCCAGATGTCTGTGGTGAAGTGGACAGACTGGCCAGCAGACCTTATGAGCTCCTCCTTTACCATAGCAACGCACGCCCTATATAAAGATGGCACCACGGATTTGCTAAAGGTGGTGCGGGATGGGACGTGGTACTGCGGTGCTACAGCCTGCATGAGCTGCCTGAAGCCCTCACACTCCACAATATTAAATGGAGCCCCTCCAACAGCGATCATCTGGCCTATCAGGCGGGTGAGTAGCCGCGACTGCTGCCGGGAAATCCCCCTGCCCTGAAAGCCGCCAAATTGATCCAGCGTCGGTTGCTTGGAAGGGACTGGATGTTGCTTGGCTGCGGCTCTAGACTGCGTTGTGGTGGTGGGGGCGGCCAGAGTTGCTACACGGGTGGTGCTTGAGGGAGGAGCGACACCACTTTCATCCCGTAGTAGCACTGCCTGATGGTGTAGGCGCATGTGTTGGTTCATGCCACTGTTGGTAAAGTGGCCGACCATTTTGCCCCGGCTCAACTGCCTGCCACAGTGATTGCACTTTGCTAGCTGCCCATTACCTATTTTCTCAAAATGCTGCCATATTTGAGAACGGCAGCTAACAACTCTACTAGACGGTGGCATTGATTGAACAGGAGGGGCGATGTCTGGTTGAGGTTGGGCGGCTGGCAAACGCATCCCTGAGGCCTTGGCCGCAGCAAATGAGTCCAAGTCAGACGTGATGTCAGGGCTCACATCTGGTGTGGGAGACTCAGCAGGTGTACCAGGGGAGGAAACAACTGGGGAGTGAAGCAGTGCCAAGTCTGGTGGGCTGTCAGGGGATGCACAAGGTGCAGACACTTCAAAATCTGCCTCATTGATGATAAGGGACGGGAACAAGCCTACCTCCAAATCATCATCATCATCCTCAAACCCATAAAAATTAGGGAATTTATGTTTTTGGGCAGCTGTTCCCTCACTTCCCTTCATTCCCAGACTTGCAGGCTCACTGCTAACTGAACAAGCCACCACAGTACTGCTGGTGGTGGCAATTGCAGTAGCACTACTGCTGGTGGTGTCAATTGCAGTAATGCTGGTGGTGGCACTTGCAGTAGCAGTAGTGTTGCAAGCTTGATGACCCTTAGATAGTGCCACTGCCTCCTGCATAGCCAAAATTTCCATTTTTGGCTGCTTGAAGGCGTGCACACTAGGTACACCTTGCACAGCTTTCACCTGACCTCTGCCATAAAACATATTGGGCACTATGCTCACAGCAGCAGATGTGGTGGCGGTGGCAACACCACTGCTGGTTATGGCTGTGCAGGTGGTTTTTGGGGGGGCATCATTAAAGAGCTGGCGGCAGCCCTTGCCTCCACGTCGCTTTTGGGTTTTAACAGGTGCCATGCTTGTGCCAGCTGAGCTGATAATGCCTTTCCTCCTCAACTTCACAGCAGGGGACCTGAGCTCAGATGTACTGGCAGCCAGCTGAGGACGAGCACCACCAGAGCTAGTTGGATTAGACATTCTTTGTGACTATTACTATGTGCGCAGCAAAGAGGTCACAAGTTCAATAGTATGCTGGTGCTGAAAGTTATGGCAGTCAGTCACACTAGAGAGAATACACAGATCAGATCTCAACTACTTAAGATCAGATCTAGTACCCAAATCAAAATCTCAGAAAATCTCAAAATATCAGAAAACAGAAAATAATGAGCAAAAGGTGATCCCCTCACTCACTATAACTAATATATATGAGAAAAAACGAAAATAAACTGAGGATGGCTAAGATAAATCGAAGCTTCTCCACAGATCACAAACACACGTCTTTCTCTTTCCACTTCTCAAACCCACAAAGAGCAGTCACATGACCGTGCATGAAAGCCAACACCCATCAGCTGAAAAATACATGTGATTGGTTAGAAAGTAGTCACATGGTTAAGTGCGTTTATTTCCGTTCGTTCGACCGCACGTTCGCATTCGGATCGGATTCTTTTCGGATTTTGTTTCTAATCGTAATCGGCTGATAATTGATACGAATCCAAAATTAAGGGTCAAAATCCGAAATTCCGATCCGAAAGTTCGGATCCGAAAGTTTGGTTTCGGAGGTTTCGTTTTCGATTCGGAAATTCGAATTTCGGAGATTCGGATGATCCGAATCTACGAATTTCCGAAAATTCGTCCGAATTTCGATTCGGAACTAAACGAATCGCACACGTCTAGTCTAAATATAATAACAGTAATAAAAATCAGGTCTGAGCATGTAAGTCCCTTAAAAGATAACTCAGAGTTGGTAACTGGGGACAAAGAGAAGGCAAATCTTTTAAATACCTTCTTCAGCTCTGTGCACATCAAGGAACAGGATGTAACTCCATACCTAAGTCCATAATGGGGATAGCAGTGCCACAGCCTCTACTGAACCACAATGGCTGATATGATATGGTAACAGTTAGACAAAATTAAGGTGAACAAAGCACCTGGACCAGGTGGCTTACACCCAGGTGTCCTCAAAGAATTGAGGTGTATATTTTCAAATTCATTGTATCTAATTTTTAGAGACTCTCTAATGACTGGCTTGGTACCGATGGATTGGCACAAGGCCAATGTGGTGCCTACATTTAAAAAAAGGATCAAAGTTTTTACCAAGTAATTACAGACCTGTAAGTTTAACTTCAATAGTTGGTAAGATACTTGAAAGTTTGATCAAGGATCACATGCAATTGTTTTTGCTTGAAAGTAATATCATAAGCGATAGTCAGCACGGATTCACAAAAGACAGAAGTTGTCAAACAAACCTACTTTCTTTTTATGAGGAAGTGAGTAATAAATTGGACAGGAATGGCAGTGTATATAGTATACTTGGACTTTGCAAAAGCGTTTGACACAGTTCCCCTACATGCGTCTAATGTATAAGTTAAGGTCAGTAGGTATAGAGCATTCCATCTGTAATTACAGGTGAAACTCAAATAAATTAGAATATCGTGCAAAAGTAATTATAATTTTGGTATAATCCGCAAACACGGAGATATCGCTGTTAACACCCTCCCCGATTTCATTAATAAATAAGTTGAACAATATGGGACCCAGCACAGAACCCTGAGGCACACCGCTCATTACACTAGCCCAGTCTGAAAAGGTGCCATTTACAGATACCCTCTGGACACGTTCCCGTAGCCAGTTCTCTATCCACGTACACACCACCTCATCTATGCCCATAGCCCTCAGCTTGTGTAGCAAGCGTTTGTGTGGTACCGTATCAAAAGCCTTTGAGAAATCCAGATATACCACATCTACCGGCTTCCCTCCATCCATATCTCTACTTACCCCCTCATTAAAAATTAGCAAGTTAGTTAGGCAGGAACGGTCTTTCCTGAACCCATGCTGATTGTCATCAACTATTGCATTTTCTTGAACAAATTCTACCAGATAATCCTTAATTATTCCCTCTAGCAGTTTACAAACTACCGATGTTAGACTGACCGGCCTATAGTTCCCAGGTTGGCACCTTGCCCCCTTTTTGAGTATTGGTACTACCGTAGCCCTCCGCCAATTACTAGGGACCCTACCAGTCATTAAGGAGTCCTTAAAAATGAGGAATAATGGTCTAGTTATAACCTGGCTTAGTTCCTTAAGTACCTTGGGGTGTAGGTTATCCGGACCCACAGCTTTATTTGCACTGAGCATTTTAAGTCTTTGTTGTATCCCGGTTTCCGTCAACCACTAGGGTATTTTTTGAGTTAAACTGGGAGTTTTATCATGTATGTCGAACCCGTTTCCCTCCTGAGTGTATACTGAGGAGAAAAAAGAGTTCAGCGCCTCGGCTCTCTCATTGTCATTTGTGACTAGCTTCACGCTTTCTTCCTTTATTGGGCCTATCTGCTCTTTCTCACCTTTTTACTGTTAATATATTGGTAGAATTTTTGGGGGTTCTTTTTACTATCTATGGCGATATGCTTTTCGCACTTAATTTTAGCTGCCCTGGTTACTAGTTTGCATTTTTTGTTACATTCTTTGTAGTTAAGGAACGCCAAGGAACGCCAATGCAGTCCCGCCAATGCAGTCCCGCCAATGCAGTCCCCGTCTTATATTTTATAAATGCCGCTCTCTTGTCCTTGACGTGTTGTTTTACAGTTTTATTAAGCCATATAGGTTTAGTCTTTGATCTTTTGCTTTTGCTCCCTAAAGGTATACACTTTGAAATAGCAGTATGTAGTGTGTTTTTAAAACAATCCCACATCTGGTCTGTGTTTAGGTTGTGAAATAAGTTTTCCCATTTTATTTCCCCCACTAGGTTGCGCAGCTTATCAAAGTTAGTCCTTCTGAAATGTAGGGTTCTAGTCCGTCCAGTCCACTTCCCTTTTCTGTATTCAATATTAAAAGTAATCACATTGTGATCACTATTACCCAGTGACTCCCCAATTACAATATCCTAGATTAACTCTGCATTATTAGTGACAATTAGATCAAGGATGGCATTTTTTCTGGTTGGAACCTCCACCATCTGGTCCATGAAATTGTCTCGCAACATGTTCAGAAATCGGCCCGCCTTCGCTGAACCCGAGGTTCCATTGGCCCAATTGATGTCCGGGTAATTGAAGTCACCCATCACGACTACATTGCCCTCCCTCCAAGCTATTCATATCTGGGAGTGAAGGTTGACTTCCCCCTCTTCCCCAATATTTGGAGGTTTGTAGCAAATACCCACGAGAAGTTTACGGTTAGTGTCCGTCATATCTAGCTCCAGCCATAAGGTTTCCACGTCCTCCCCATTATTTGACGCGATATCGTCCCTTATATGCATATTTAGATTATTTTTAACGTAATTGGATAGAAAATTGGCTTAAAGACCGTATTTAGAGAGTGGTGATCAATGATTCATACTCTGAATGGTCTGAGGTTGTTAGTGGTGTCCCCCAAGGTTCAGTGTTGGGCCCCTTACTGTTTAATCTATTTATAAATGACATAGAATTTGGGATTAAAAGTACCATTTCTAGAGGCGCATGCGCGCAGCGGCGGATGTCAGAAGTGCCCTGAACCCGCATTGCCTCAGCACTAACAGGCATCTGAAGCGCCCCCCCTCGCAGACAGAGACACTCACATCACCGCTGGTAAACGCTATTGATCGGGATCCCGATGTCCCAACCCGGTTCTAAACTGAAGCCTACTCACGGCCCCTCGATCAAAGAGGCCCTGGCGACAGCAGCTTCCAAGATGGTGCCGTCCTCACAAGCCCTGACAGGACCTGCTGCCTCATCACCCATAAGACACAATGATGCTGCAGATGACAGCGACACCAGCTCACTCTCTCCCACACGTGAGTCCTCTCAACAAGAGCCCTTAAACAAGATGGATCGGATGCTACAGAAAGCATTAGCATCCACAACAAAACAAATCACTAGCCAGCTTTCCCACGAAATTCGTGAATTAGGCCAACGAACAGCTGATCTAGAGATTCGCATGGACCATACTGAGCACACCATCAGCACTCAGGTCAATGAATTAGATAAACTCCGTGACGATAATCAATTCATGTCTTCTAAAATAGAGGATCTAGAGAATCGTTCACGGCGCTCAAACTTAAGATTCAGAGGCATCCCAGAGCATATTATGGATCTACAATCGACCATCACTACACTGCTGCAGGAACTAACCCCATCTATCCCGCTTGAACGCCTTGAAATGGAAAGAGTTCATGTGGTGGCGAAATTTTTATACTTCCGCACTAAAGAAGCGATCCTTCAGGCAGCATGCAACCAACAAACGCTGACTTTTCAAGGCAATTCATACCGGATATTTGCTGATTTAGCCCCTTCAACGATCACCAAATGCAGAGAGCTTAAACCTCTTCTCCAGATTCTACAACAACATCAGATCACCTACCGCTGGGGCTTTCCGTTTCGTCTTCTCTTCTCACACAATGGCCGCCTGTACCATGAATCGACCTTTGAGGAACTTCGCCGCATCCTAGCCGACCTACAACTGCTGCCGCCAACTGAGTCCCAGTCATCTGTTCAAACCAAACGACGCAGACAAACCTCCAGATCAGAACCGTCATCAGCCCTGATGTCTTCGCCATTGAAAGCTGTCCGTAAAAAGATGTCTCTACCTCCACCCACTGACATGGATTCCCCAGGCTGATGACCTACGCTACACTTCGACATAGGGACTACCTTGTTTGAGAAGTCGCTGACGCTCTCACTTAACCTCCACGATTAATGGATCTCATCTACAGTTCGATAAGTATTATTCGTTGCAGCCTAGAGTGAATTTTGATATCTGTGTTACTGTTGTGATGTCTTCCTTTTACAGTATATATGCTCCTAGCTTATTGGGGCTGTTTTTCAATTGTTATACTTAATATTATTTAATGCCTGTGTGCTGAGGCGACGGTCACTGTTGCCTCCTCTTAGACCTACATCGGTGGGATTTGCCCCCTTGCGGGTCTTACCACTGCCTGATAGAGAGACACAGCTAACCTGTCTCTCGCTATTTCAGACAGTCTTCTGTTGTTACTGTTTTGATTATACCGGATTTGTTACTGTTTTACTGCATTACACTATGCTTTCATCTTTCTTTCTCCAGTCTCTTTCTCATCCTCTCCCCCTCTTCCTGTCTATCCCCTCCAGTTCACGAGACTACACTCCACTGCCCATTCATTCCACAGCTATTACGTCTCAAATTTATGCTGAGCATTATCTTCACTTTCCATGATGTCATCCATTAAATTGATCACCCTGAATGTTAAGGGCCTTAACTCCCCCCATAAAAGAACTCCAGACACGCAGATATTATATGTCTGCAAGAAACCCACTTCTCACACTCCTCTATTCCCAAATGCTACCACAAAAACTTTCCACACATATATACGGCCTCCTCTACTTAAAAAACAAGAGGAGTCTTGATAGGCTTTCACCAAGAAATTGCTGACCCTGCCGGACGTTATCTCATTCTCATCGGTCGTTTCAATGACCAAGATGTTACCATTGTGTCATATTATGCCCCTAACTCTAATCCTCTTCCCTTCTTTCATCACCTTCCACTACAGCCCATCATCAAAAGGGCCTACTCCTCCTATGCAGTGACTCGAATATGTCTCTCTCCCCCATGCTCGATAAATCCTCTACTATTTCCAACAACTCTGAATCCCCTTCACCCTTCAATAAGCTCCTAGCTCAATGCGCCCTGATAGATACTTGGAGGGAATTGCATCCTACTACACGAGACTAGACTTTCTACTCCTCCCCACACAATTCCTTTTCCAGAATAGACCATATCTTTCTCACACAATCTTCAATCCCTCTGATTAGATCTGCCTCTATACTTCCCATTTCTTGGTCGGACCACTCTGCGGTGACTATATCCCTCTTCTCTATACTAACCTCTCCTACCTCACCTTCTTGGTCTCTTAACGAATACATGTTGTCGGATGAATTACACATTACCTCCATCCATGCAGCTATCATAGAGTATTTAACTCACAATTCTACGCCAGATGTATCACCAGTAACACTCTGGGAAGCCCACAAAGCAGTAATCAGGGGGGAATGTATAAGACTCTCATCCAAAATTAAACGCAAACGATTACACAAACAAAAAACCCTAGAAGCAACCTTTCTCCAGGCTTCAGCAGATTTCTCTCTCTCCCCTTCACTCACCAATCGTCGCCGAGTTGAAGATGCGTGCAGAGATTTGAATTTGCTGCTATCCTATAAAACTGACGCCATATTGCGGAAATCAAAACAACTGCTGAAAGACCCAGTCTCGGAATCAGAAGTTCTCCTTCCTATAAAGTCCCTCAAAACAAATAAACGAGCAGGCCCTGACGGGTTTCCAGCTATATACTATAAAAAGTTATCTGACATTCTGGCCCCTATCCTGGTTTCCTCCTTTAATGCCCTACGAGCCCAAGGCATCTTAGGCAGAGACACGCTAACTGCTTCAATTTGCATGATCCCCAAACCCAGCGCTGACAATACTTCCTGGACCAACTTTCGTCCCATATCCCTCCTTAATTTAGACATCAAAATCCTAGCTAAAATCTTGGTCAACAGACTCAACTTAGGGATTGGCCAACTCATACATAAGGATCACATTGGTTTTATGCCACTCCGTCAGGCCACGGACAGCATCCGCAGAGCATCCCTCCTCTCTCACCTAGCACAAACACGAAACATCCCCTCTATGTTCCTCTCCTTAGATATTAAAGAAGCTTTCGATTCCCTTTCCTGGTCTTATCTCATCTACGTGTTGGAAAGGTGGGGATTTGGACCTATGTTTCCGAAAACTGATAGGAGCCCTTTACTCCTACCCTTCGGCCAAAGTACACTATGCTGGGTTTAAGTCCGCCCCCTTTCCCATAGGTAGAGGAACTAGACGGGGATGTCCTCTGTCCCTGCTGCTTTTCGCATTGGCCATTGAGCCCCTTGCGCAGTTGATCCGTGAACATCCTGACATATCTGGTATCCCCATAGCTGGCCATCACGACAAGTTGAATTTGTTTGCTGATGACATCCTCATCTCCTTATCACAACCACTTGTCTCACTTCCTAACCTATTTACAACCCTTTCTTCGTTTGGCGACATATCAGGTCTCTCCGTGAATGTTTCCAAGTCCAAAGCTCTCAACATTTCACTCCCGACCTCAACCGTCCATCAACTCAAATCGTCATTTTCTTTTCCGTGGGCCACTTCCGCTTCACCATACCTAGGTGTCCACCTGACTTCTACCTATACGTCACTGTACTCAGCTAACTACCCTCCGTTGTTTCAACACTTGCGGTCCCTTCTTTCTACCTGGTCCCATTTCCCTCTTTCCCTAATGGGACGTATAACGGCTATTAAGATGACCCTCCTCCCAAAACTACTGTACTTTTTCAGAGTCCTACTGGTCCTATACCCTCTCATACCATGCGTATACTACAGAGGCAGGTGATGCACTTCGTTTGGGCGGGTCGTAGCCCTCTTATTTCTAAACGCTCAATGCTTCTTTCAAGAGCTTTGGGTGGTCTGGGTGTTCCTATCATAGCTCATTATTACAGAGCGGCACAAATTGCCCCTCTAACAAAATACCACACCTCAACTGAAGTGCCATTATGGATCTCTTTAGAGGCTGTAGACTGTGACCCGCTCGGAGTGCACAACTTGCTCTGGTCTATCCCGAAGAATCGCCTCCACATCAACAACCCGATCACCCGCCACTAACTGAAGGTATGGGACTCAGTAAAGAACTCTGGCAACCTAATCTCCCCCCACCTTCCCCTCCTCTCCTTTCTTTATAACGCGGCCTTGCCCCCAGGCATAGACAATCCAGCCTCTTTCTCTCACTGGTCCGCCAACAACACCACTCGCATCCATTCTCTTCTTGATTCCAATGGCATCATACCCTTTGCAACCTTATGTACCCCGACATGACTTCACCACTGCAGATGCTTTCAGATATATACAAATTCGACATTTCTTATCCTCAATGATTGGCTCAAGATCAGTCCGCTCCCCACTAACCTCCTTCGAACGCATTTGTTTAGACTCTCCTCATGCAAAGGGAGTAATATCCTCACTCTACTCGTCTCTACTTCATCCCTCCACTCTTCCTACCCACACATACATGACACAATGGCAACATGGCTCTGGTCTCCATATCAACATAGATACCGAACAATGGGAACAAATATGGCAAACGACTAGGACCTCCTCTCAATGCGCAACGGCAGTGGAAACCAATTATAAAGTTTTAATGCGCTGGTACTATGTTCCCTATCGACTCGCCCGCATCTTCCCCTCATCATCTCCCCATTGCTATTGTCACTGTGTCAGGATCGGACCCCGCTCCGTAGCCCAAGAACATGGCAGGGACGGCCCCGTCAACAGCGTCCTGTTGCCGGGCGACGGGCGGGCGTTCCTCCGCGCTCCACTCCTCCTTCTGCCGAACAGCTGAGTCGGCGTGATGACGCGGCGAGCCCGGCCCAGCGGCGTCCCGTTGCTAGGAGACGCTCGGGTCGGGTCTCGTCTCCGGCTCCGCCCCCCCAATCACCTGCTCTGCCTATTTAAACCGTAGGCTTTCACTTGCTCGACGTTCTAGCAAAGTAGTACGTCGAGCAAGCTACTTAGGAACCTAAACTGCACCGGTCTCTGGCTATCCTGCTAACCCCTCTTGGACCTACACATCTACCCCTTGGATTTCTGGCAGCCTGGATGCAGCCTCCCATCCTGTGAATGGACTTTCCACCTAACAGCAAGTAGCCATTACCACATGCTGTAATCAATTGCCGAGTTGTTTGCACCTACTGACATCAAGGTTAGGGGTAGTGAATTCAACTAAACTCTCTTATCTAAAAAACTGCCTTACCCTCTTCTCTGGACTGTCATAAATGCAATAGAGTTACTGTCTCTTTGACCTCCCTAGTGAAGTAAACTTGGGGAGAGAACTACAATTCCCAACAGGCCCCAATGCTGTAGAATTGAGGGTTGTGGGAATTCACCGCTGCCATTTAATTCCTCCTACAACCAAATGGTATATGATGTGTAAGGGGTTCCGACTTCACTCACTACACTAAAGTGTGACAGTGAACCCTTCAACTGAACCATTTACGCTTACCTCCGCAGTTGTGATCCTATCCCTCCCGCAGAGTTTGCACGGATCATTACACACTGTGACACTCATGGCACTATGCTCCACATTTGGTGGACATGCCCGATAGCACAAAGATTTTGGGAAAAAACATTTGCCTTTATGCGCACACTCATCCGTACTAACCTGCCCTTTCAACCGGCTATAGCTCTCCTTAATTTGAGACCTGATAACTTCACCAACTCGCAATTATCCTTCTGACACACATCCTCACTGCAGCTAAACAAACAATAGCTAAAGCTTGGCTATCCCCTAATTTACTGTTCTCAGAAACAAAAGCTCGATTGCACACTGTGTTTGTGAATGAAAAATTAACAGCTAAAAGGCAGAACAAGATGCATAAATTTGAAAAAATCGGGGATCCTTGGATCCAGGTATGCCTTCCACCACAGTTTGGTCCGGACCTGATAAGAGCTTGAAACTACTCCACCTCTATGGACCTTATCTCGGCATATCCTACTGTGAACAACATGTCTCTGAACCGGAACCTCCTCTCACACCATCTTCTTCCTCCCTGCCTCTTTTCCTTCCACCCTTTCTCTTCCTTTACCTTCTTCCCTCTTTTTATAACCTTTTCTTTCTTCTCTTCTCCTTCTGATCCGATAATAATGGTCTGCTCTAGGTATGACCTGCAACCCTAATGTTTGTCATATTTTCCTTCCTGGTGGAATACAGCAGCTGTTCACATACGACTATTACCTTGTCCATGTGTGCCCAAACGAATGTTACCCCACATAACTACTGTTACTGTACTTTCAGGGCTCTGCTTATGCCCTTCCGTTTGTTAACTTACTATTATGACCAGGTTTTTACTACTTTTATATTTCTGAAAAATTTCTAATAAAAACTCATGTTGAAAAAAAAAAAAAGTACTATTTCTGTGTTTGCAGATGACACCAAGTTATGTAGTTGAATACAGTCCTTACAGGATGTCTCCAACTTACAAGCAGATCTGAATGCACTGTGTGATTGGGCATCTATTTGGCAAATGAGGTTTAATGTTGATAAATGTAAAGTTCTGCACTTGGGGCTAAAATCATGCATGCATCATACACTCTAGGGGGATTATGTTTGGGGGAGTCAATGATAGAGAAACATCTGGGTGTTCTGGTAGACCATAGACTGAATAATAGCATGCAATGTCAAGCCGCAGTTTCTAAAGCAAGCAAAATACTTTCTTGTATTAAGAGGGGGTATAGACTCCAGAGATAGAGACATCATCCGGCCCCTGTGCAAAGCATTAGTAAGACCTCATCTGGAATATGCAGTTCAGTTTTGGGCACCAGTTCACAAAAAGGATGTTGTGGAACTGGAGAAAGTGCAGCGAAGGGCAACTAAACTGATAATAGGCATGGAGGAACTCAGCTATGAGGAAAGATTATCTGACCTGAATGTGTTCTCTCTGGAGAAGAGGCGATTAAGGGGGGACATGATCACCATGTATAAATACATAAATGGTCCATATAGTGAGCTTTAAGGTCACTGCAAAGGACACAGGGGCAATCTTTGCGTCTGGAGGAAAAGAGGTTTAACATTTGCATAGGGAAAGGATTCTTCACAGTTAGAGCTGTGAAAATGTGGAAAAGACTCCCCCAGGAGCTAGCTCTAGCTAGCTCAGTTAATGGTTTAAAAAAAAAAAATCTGGATGTATTCCTAAATGCACAGAATATTACTGGATATATTAAGCATCAGAGATTGTTGATCCAGGGAATATCCGATTGCCTCATGGGATCAGGAAGGAATTTTTTCCCCCTGTTGGAGCAAATTGAACCGTGCTTTATAGGGGTTTTTTGCCTTCCTCTGGATCAACAGTGGGTAATTGTGGGCATAGCGTTCTGTTTAGGCTTTTTTTTTTTCATATCTCTATAGGTTGAACTCGATCGACATCTGTCTATTTTCAACCTGACTAACTATGTAACTATGTAAATTGTTGTTTGTGTCTTTTATGGTGCAAGGAAATTTGGGATTCTCTAGGCCTATCCTTCTCAACGGTCACGATTGTTTTTTTTATTGCTGGTGTTACAGATCACATAATAATGAATGTAAAGTATACAATATGCTTTTGCTTTTTGTTTAGGATATCAGCGACAGTTGCTCCACAAACGTGATGATGGATCATACAGTAGCTTTCCAGGGATTGACCGCCAGGGTAACACATGGTAAACGCAATGGCCTAGATCAATGTTTTCCAGTAAATACTGTAAATCTGAGAGAACACAAAGGGGTCTATTTATAAACAATTTGCAGGGCTTTTCGCCTTGTGAATATCTGTGAACATTCAATGTTTGCATGTGTGAATATATGCCGAAACAAACCTTTTGTGTTTTTCTTAACAAGTGCAATGAATTTTCAAATGTTTTCATGTAATATCACTTTATGGACACTAGATGGAGAAAGAGGAGCATAGGAAATAATTATTTTTCGTGCTCCTCACCACCATCTGTAAGGAAAAAATGGCAGCCGCACATGCGCAAAGACACAATCTAGGGAAACATGCTCTAGTGTGCATGAACGAGCAAACCAGACGCGCAAACAGCTGTCGCACATGAAGTGATGTTGTTACCTCATTTAGTGACTATATAAGAATGAGCCTGTCTTCACCACATTGCTGATGGTCTTGTCAGCTTATGTTCCCTGGTGCCTGTGTCTCTGTTGGATTGCCTATGCTTTGTTTGACCCGGATTGCCTTGAACTACCCTTCTGCTTGCTACCTGCCCCTGACCTCAGCCTGTTGTCTGGGCATGCTCTTTCCTTCTGCTTTTATACTTCGCTGCCCGGCTGGCTCTGCCCTTTGATTTTCTTGACTACGGTTTCATTCTCCCAAGTCTGCTCCTGCGCTGCCCGCCCAGTTTGCTCCTTGGCCTGCTGACCTAACTTCAAAACGTCTCTAGCATGGTGTCTGCTTCCAATCCGTGGCACTCGTGCTCCTCACTGTCCTGCTGCCTTCTGTTCCAAACTCCAGGGGTTGTAGGACGCGAGTTGCAAGAGACGCCTCCTCGTCTTCCGGTCTTTTCCTCAGGTACGTGATACTAAGACCATAATGCAACTTTACATGGGGGAAATAACATTTGAAAATACATTGCCTTGTGAAGAAACAAATAAAGAACATTTGTTTTGGCATATATCTGCACAACGATCGTTCAGATATTTGCTGGGTTAAGGGCCCTGCAAATAGTTTATAAATATACTCCATAGTTGTTTTGTTTTTATTCTGTTGACAAACTATTCACAGGGACACTATCAATAAACAAGAAAAAAACACTTCATAATTAATATTATATATGTTCTCTTATAGGTCTGACGCATGCCTATTTTTCTTTTTGTTAAAAAAGTTTGCCTAATGATATATCATTCATGCTGAATTTATCCTAGCTGATAGCTGGGCTACATAGCTGTCCTTCCATAATGTTATTTTACTTTGGTTCCAGCAGAGTATCTCCGTGGTAAAAGTTCTCTCCACTGGAGGTTGAACATGGAGAAGCTGTTTGTTCACTATGGGCTATATCATTCTCCTAAACAGTAGTTGATCACATTTACAAGGTTATTCACAAAAGGGTGAAGTTTGGAGAAGGCAGGAGAAGGGAACAATCTAGGACATCATAGCTGAACTGGAAAGTGAGCTGAATTGGAGGAGAATAGGTCGTTCACTTCTCCTGTCTTCTCCAAACTCTTCACCCTTTTGTGAATAGCCCTGTAAGTGTCTGTTTGAAAGCACAATTAATATTGTCAGCTTAGTTTATTATTATTATTATAGACAATTCTCCTAGATATACTGATTGTATTATTTTACAGGTTGACAGCATTTGTAGTGAAGTCCTTCAGCCAAGCTCGGCCTTATATATTTATAGATGAAAGTCACCTAAATGAATCCTTCACCTGGCTGAAGACGAATCGTAATAAGACTGGCTGCTTCCGTAGCGTGGGAACACTATTCAATAATGCTATGAAGGTGATCTGAATGCCTTTCTAGTTAATTCATATATAATCATAGTGATCTACAGGGTTATTCACAAAAGGGTGAAGAGTTTGGAGAAGGCAGGAGAAGCGCACAATCTAGGACAACAGAGCTGAACTGGAAAATGTGATGATTTGGAGAATTGTTCCAAATCAGCTATTTTGGCCTAGATTGTTCACTTCTCCTGCTTCTCCAAACTCTTCACCCTTTTGTGAATAACCCTGCCAATGTTATTAACACATGTAATAACAACCCTCCTTGCCCTTAATTTATAATGTACAGCATTTGATTTTTGGGTTTGTAACATAAGTTCAAGAAATTTGTAAAAGACTACCTAGTACTGTTATATAGTAATAACTCTCTTTATGATATAAAATATAGGAATAGAGTTGCTGCACCTTAAATGTTAATTGAAGTTCTCAAATGCTATTATCCCATAGATAGAACAACACCAATTATAAAGAAAGGGGACTCTAAGGGGTCTATTTATAAACAATACGCAGATCCATTTGCCCTGTGAATGTTCATTATGTGCAAATAGAGACAAAAATGAACATTCTTAGTATTTCTTTTCAGTGGAATGTAAAATTATGAAAATCTGCTTTATAGCCACTAAATGGGCCTGAGAAGCACCAAAAATA
This sequence comes from Nanorana parkeri, assembly GCF_000935625.1. Classification (NCBI taxonomy): domain Eukaryota; kingdom Metazoa; phylum Chordata; class Amphibia; order Anura; family Dicroglossidae; genus Nanorana; species Nanorana parkeri. The sequence continues at coordinate 19,705 of NW_017306395.1, forward strand.
CAACTTTCCTGTGCTCTTTTGCTCCAGCTAGTGGCCATAATGTGATATTTTCCTAATGTTACATTGACCTGAAAAGAAAATATACTAAGAACGTTTGTCTCTGCCTCCATTCACACAAAACGAATGCTCACAGAACTTCAAAGGGAGAATTGATTTGTGATTTGTTCATAAAAAACCTCTACATGTATTACTGAGAAGCACCAAGTATAAGATAAAGGTCTAAAGATTTAGATACAATACTCCATAAAATCCCCCTTTAGGCTACTTGTACAAAATCTATCCATTTTTGTAGAATTGAGTGTCGACCTCTGAGTATCAGGGTTCCTCAGGAAAGTTACACTGAGCGGACTTGAACCATCAGTCTCCTGGTAGGACTTTCTCTTTAGGGTTTCCCGGGATTTGATTGTGCTGTCAGCTTCAGACAAGTACTTGGGAATAAAGAGTCACACCAAGTTGTGTAGTTACTCTATATTCAAAGATTTATTGTTAAAACAAAAGATTATGCGGACAGTGAAAGGGGCGATTGGCATAAACCAATAGAAAGACATACATGTGTACAAAACTAATTATAATAATATGGACAATAGAACAGCTACAAAGAAAGAAATTAGCTGGACAGTTTTAAGGTCTTAGGTTTCACACAAAGATGAGATTTAATTTACTGAAGAATGCAGACTCCTCATTTTGTAAAGAACTAAAACTAGTTTCTGTTGAAACACAATTTTCTCCTGTTCAAACATTAACTCTGTGTGTACCAGAAAGGGGCAAATAAGGTCATATTGCCTTTCACTGAGTAGCCATAACAATGTTTTAAACCAGTTCAGCCCAGTCCTGGAGAAGATACAATGCTCCAATAAAACCCCCCTTTAGGCTACTCATACAAAATCTATCCATTTTTGTAGAATTGTAGAACACTTTCCACTCTGTTAACCTCTATATGTAAAAGGAGGTAATCTCTCTTTATCAACTGTTTCCAAAGATCCGCTTTCTTTATTAACAGCTTTAAAACATTTTTGCCTAGAAGTTCTCTTTACGAAAAAACTTTTTTTTTTTTTTTTACAAAACGTGTAGGTCTTGTCCACAGTGACCAATCAAATCTTTTATTCTCTGGTAAAATGAAGTAAGAAATCTGATTGTGTTAAGGACTCGGACATCAAGAATCCGACATATATCTGTCCCTGGACCAAATTCAATAGAGTGTACACTCAGAGAAGAAAGGAACGCTGAGACAAGTTGTTCAGTGTATAAGATACTTCTGTTTTATTCTTCCGCTTTTACATGGTTTTATGTAGGCAGCTGGACGTGTATATTTAAACGTAGCATTGCAGAAAGCAGCATTGCAAAAAACATTCTAGCTTATAATTGGTTAGATCCATTCATATATAACTTCCTGCCAGTATATTTATATCTTTGTCTTGGGTGTTGTCCTGAAGAGGAGGCGCCATCTTGGCTCCTATTTCTAGTGCGTACTTCGGATAGGAGGGGGAGGGATGGGTGCTAAGTTGAGCAACTAACTAGGCAGCCATTTTGATTAAGGATTAATATGAACAGGAGCAATAACATATATATTACAATTGATCTATTGAGATAGGCATTTTGTCATAATCATACTTAACCACATCCATTACAATTGGTTACAACAATCAAGTTTACTTCTTCTGTGTGGAGGAAACAAGAAAGGCTACCAAAAAAAAAACCTTGACAAATGTCCTTCCAGGGACAATGGCCATCATAAAGTAAAAGAAACTTAACTTTGCTACATTTTCCTTTTAAATAAGCCTTTCTTACAGTAGACATTAAATGGAAGCTATGATCTTTATTGCAGGGAGGAGTGGAAGATGATATCTCACTTTCTGCTTATGTGACAATTGCTCTGATAGAGGGTGGTGTACCTCTGAAGGTAAGTGATCATTACTATTGATGACTTATTTCTGTAAATGTTGTAGCTCATTATAAAGCATTTTCCAATTAAATTAATAGTGTAAGTAGCCCAAGGTTTTACATGGCTTTCTGGCTAAAAAAAAAAAATCTCCTACAAAATCTGCTCCCTTTTTGAAATCCTTTGGCTTATAGTAGGTGTTAAAGCTTGAGCAGTAATCTTGTTGCATGTCTTGGATATTAAAACAGCAAGATCTCCTTGCCATAATTCCCAACTCTGTCCCTGTCCATTTGGGAGTTTTGGGTGCTCCCCCATCTTTGCCTGGTCTAGCTCGTCTTGTTATTTTCTCTAAAATATAAAATGAATAAAAATCACTTGATCACAGATTTCTCAGCAAGGTAATCTTTCAAAAGATAAAAGAAACTGAGTTTTGGATGGACTCGTCCTTACCCTAGTTGAAAAGGTTTTGGTGCTATAGGCCCATTGAGGACTTGCCAGTGGCTAGCCTTTGCTGATACTAATTTAGAGTGACCAATTTAGGTTGCAAATTGCATTTTTTTTTAAATAAGAGAACAGTTATATCACAGATTACAGTGTCACAGCACAAGAAACAATAGAGCAGCATCACCATGGAATAATGTACTGTAAAATGCATCCAAGAAATAGGCAAGTAAATGTGGTATTAACTACCAATAAATATGATCGTATATATAGTGGATAAGGTCACATGGATTTTGGCAACCAAGAATTGGGGGTAAAATGTATTCAACCACATATTCCAGATGGACTGATATCATTTAAATTGAGCTCTGAATTTGTATACATAACATTTCATGAGAATCAAAGAACTAACTACAATAATCAAGTATAGTGGACCAATGATCATCAGTCATCACTTCTTTGGCAATTGTCAATAGCTTTTTCCATGATTGACCATCATAAGAAAGGTGTTCTCCCAATAAATGTAGCTAAGCTCGTGTTATTACCCCTTAGTGCTGGAAGAAGAACAAATTTCCCTCACATCTTGGTAAGGAAGAGAACATGAGGGAATAATGTTTGTAGCACAAGTCTGAGTTTTGTAGGAATTTTAACTTCAGTTGGTAACATTAAAAAGGGTTTAACAGTAGAATTCTCATAAAACTGAGATAATTTATTTATTCCATGAGACTGCCAAATTGATCATCCCTCTGAAAAGCTAAGCTCAGAGAGGTAAAAAAAATGTATTAATTATATTACAGATACTATTATATTCATCAATTAGCTTTTTCTTGTATCCTTTTTTTCTCCCTCTAGGATCCTCTGGTCAGGGACGCAGTGTCCTGTCTGAAAAAGGCAGCTAGTGATGTGACCAATGTATACACCCTGGCTCTGCTCGCCTACACCTTTACACTGTGTGGAGAGACAAAGTTCAGAAAGACTATACTGGACAAACTGGAGAAAAAGGCTGTACGAGGAGGTGAGAAATAGATCATTTAGAGAACATTAGGCAAATGTAAACACCTGCATTAGACAAATTAATTTTTAAAAATGTAGACTTGTTTTGAACATACAATCATTTACAAGATGTCTGCATTTAATTCTCATTCTTCCTTGTACACCAGCTGAAAAGTGAAATAAAACATATAAACTCAAACTTTAAGCAGTCTGTTTTTATTGCCAAAAACTAATGGTATTAATAAAACATATTTCTCAGTTCGACCCTAGTGTTGCAATAATAATACATGATACATAATTAATGTTGTGTCTTTGTATCTACAGATGGACAGCTCCACTGGAAACGGGATTCTGATCCTCCCAAGAAAGATTCATACTGGCACAGAGCTCCATCTGCTGAGGTGGAGATGTCTGCCTATGTCCTCCTGGCTCTACTCCATGGGCCTGAACCTGACCTGGTCGAAACTGCAGGGATTGCAAACTGGTTTAGAAAACAGCAGAACCCTTATGGAGGCTTCTCATCTACACAGGTGAACCATTGACTAAATACAGTGATGTCTTTTTGCAGCAAGCTAGATTCATCAAGGCTCATCTACAGGGCCGGATATACTCTCCCTGCCGTCCCAAGGCCAGGTTTCGCAATGCGCCCCCCTCCCCGCCAATCCCCCCCCATCATCAACAGAGAATGGCAATCAGATGGCAGGGGTGGCAGTGTTAGTTTTACTTTTTTTTATTGTTTCCTTATTTTTTAAAAACTTTTTTATCACTTTTTTATTGTGTTTTAACTTTTTTAAATTTTTATTTTAACGTTTTTTATTTTTTCTAATTTTTTTATCTTATGATTGTTTATTTATTTTTTATGACTATTTTCTTATTTTTTAATATTATTTTTCTTATTATTTTTTACTTTTTAATCTCCTTTTTATTTATTTTTCATTTAATTATTATTTCTTATTATTTTTTTAATTTTTATTAAAAAAATTTCACTCAACTTTATTGCTATCACACAGGAGCCAGCTAACAAGCCCCTGTGTGATAGCCTTTTGAGGTGACAGGTTCTCTTTATTGAACCTGTCACCTCCAATACAGGAGTTCTAGCACAGCACTGTGCTGAAACTCCTGTGACAGCTGAGAGAGGAAGAGCACAGCTCTCCCCTCTCACTGTGTACACGGAGTGGCAGGGTTACTTTTAACCCTGCCGCTCTGCTCCCCACATCGGCGACCAGTGAGGAGAGACTCAGCGGCCAGGGAGAGGACGGAACCAGAGGAGAGAGGTAGGTGCAGGGAGGGGAGGACGGACAGGCTGCACACATTTTACAAGTGATCGTGGAGACATCGCCGCAATCACTTGTAAACGAACAAGCGGCTTCCCCACACTGCATTTAGTCCTGCCTTCCCAAAGCAGGACTTAATGTAGAAGGCAAGTTACCGCCCGGCACCCGGAACCGTATATTCCGGGCATCGGGGGATTCCACACGGCTGCCGCCCCGAGGCCGGGCCTCGGTGGCCTTGTGGGGAATCCGGGCCTGCTCATCTGATAACTTACAGCGCATTTCATTGTCAACTGTTTTGGGTAGTTCCTGGCAAGTTATATCACCTGTCCATGTGCTGAATTTCTTCAAGACCCTGTCTGGGATAATGTCTTCCTTCCCAAGATCCTATTTCCACATTCTTTAAAAGGCACGAGAAGATCTACCTTCTTACTTTGACCCCCCACTCCCAAAAGTTTTAGGATAAATAGAGTATTTCAAGGCTGAAGTCAGGACAGGCAGGGGGCAGCCTTTTCCATACCATTTTTTTTTAACTTTTTACATCCTGTGCTTTGTATGATTGCCTTTGTTTAGTATCCACCACAACCCAGACTCAAATTTACTCCAATACTTTGATTTAATTACACCAATGAAAAGTATTCGTTTGCATATCACACATTGTGGATTGCATTTAGTCTCATCAGATTATGTATTTATCTTTTTCCCTGGTTGACACATTTGGACCTTCACTAACATTCCTATTCTTCTATGTAGGACACAGTTATGGCTCTTGAAGCTCTGGCCAAGTACTCAGAGCTCACATTCAGTGATAAGGGTGATGTGACTACGACTGTCACTTCCAGCACAGGATTTCTGGAGAAGTTCCATGTAGACAAAAACAACCGTCTCCTCCTCCAGAGAGCAACACTACCAACTGTTCCCGGAGAATACATGATTTCAGCCACAGGGAACGGCTGTGTTTTTGTACAGGTGAGAAGGCACCAACTCTCTGCCTTCTTTTCTGTTACCGGTATTTATTTATTTCCTCTAACTAATTTCTTGTCTTCATTACACAGACAGTCCTGAGATACAATGTCCCTCCACCCAGAAGAGACATCAGCTTTTCATTAAAGGTGACACCACATTTAACCAGAGAGTGTCTGGGGGATCCAGTGACAAATTTTGAGATTCTTATCAGTGCTACGTGAGTTATTATTGCTCTCTTTTATAATTCATGGTGGGACACAGTAAGAGCTTCAGGTTATAAGCTTGGCCTATACTGATTAGCACATTAGAAAATTACTTTTTCCCTGTGTGCTATATCATCCTCCGAATAGTGTCCACTTATACCTGAAATTGCAGTTACGGGTGAACCAACCTTTTATGCTCCTATTTCTATGCTCAATACACAATCATTTGTGAGCAAACCATAATTTTATTATAGATAAGGAGCATGTTCTTTTGAGAATTTTTAAAATACAACTCAAAAACTCTAATCTCATGATATCATTTATATTCTCATATATGCAGAATGCAGGGGTGTGGAATTCCTCTCGCCCGAGACATGCAGTTCCAGGCGTCGGGCGGGTAGTTTTTTTCTACATTTAGCCCTGCTTCGGGCAAGCAGCGGGGCTAAATGTACAGGGATCAGCCTATACAGCTGCTCAAAATCACATGTAAGCAGCCTGATTACATCAGGATGGGGAGCAGAGCTGAGATCATCCATTCTCTGCTCTGCTCTGCTCTGTGTGAGCACTGACACAGGAATGCTGCACTCGCAGCCTTCCTGTCACAGGAGAGCCAGCACTGTACTGTGCTAGAACTCCTGTATTGGATGTGACAGGTTCAAAAAAGAGATCCTATCACCTCCAAATGCTATCACTCAGGGGCTAGTTAGCCCCTTGTGATAGCAATAAAGTTAAGTGAAAAAAGTTTTTTAAAAAAATGTAAAACAAATTTAAAAAATGTAAAAAATAAAAAAGGTGATAAAGTAAAAAATAATAAAATAAATGAAAATTAAAAATAAAGTAAATGATAATAAGATAAATAAAAATTTTACAAAGTAAAAAAAAAGTTAATAAAAATTAAAACCAACCCCGCTGCCCTCACCATCTGCATGCAAATGAACGCATGCGTAGGACATTGTGTGTGTGAGCGGAGTGGTGACCCCATTCCACTGTGTGCCATATTGTGGTGGCCGGGCAGCAATGCTCTCTAACACGCATAATGTGCATTAAAGTGACATTAAACCCTCAGATTTTTTAACATAAAACAATACTGTAATGTGTGCCTTACTGTAATCCATGGTTGTTTCACTTCTCTTTGATGCTCTTCCTTTTAAAACTGTATCTGTTTTCATGCTTGGAGAGAACTTCCCTTTTCAGCTCAGGGCCTCTTCCTGTAGTGCTGGCTCAGGTTACAGCCTATACAAACGGATACACAGACACCGTGTGAGACAAGGCAGTCTGCTGAAAAGGGAAGCTCTCCCCAAGCATGAGAACAGATACAGATTTAAAAGGAAGAGCATCAAAGAGAAGTGAAACAACCATGGATTACAGTAAGGCACACATTACAGTATTGTTTTATGTTAAAAAATCTGAGAGTTTAATGTCACTTTAAGGCCAGGTTCATACCTGGGTGATCCATGACCACACGGCAATCCTGCCGTGGGGGTAGTCAGGCGGTCGCGAAATTGCACACCACCGCCGAACGCGCTGGCGGTGCCATTATTTTCTAATGGCACCCCAGTAGCGCTAAGCAGATGGTGTGGTTTCCCACCACAATACCGCTCACAATCTCGGTTGAAAACACTGCGCAGTACGTGTATTGATTAAAAAAGGTACATGTACCTTTTTCAGTGATTGCCATGCAGATGTAACCCCATGGGGCCGCGCAGCAACCACTCTATGCAACTGCAAACGATCGCACGGTCTCGGGATGCACGTCCCACGATCGTCCAAGTCTCCACCAGCCCTAAAGGCTAAATACACTTTCCCAAGTAATTTGAGAAAATGGAATTACCCGCACAAATCTGGCCCCCTCTCCCTCCCTGCTATACTTACCTTTCAGCAAACGGACTTTCCTGTCCGCCAGTATGGGTGTCCTATCTGCACCTGTGCCATGTATTCTGAAATTGCAAGCACTCGTTGGTCAGCGCAGTCACCTAACTGTGCTGACCAATGAGAAGCGCTTCTTAGCACTGCTAAATACGGTTTTGGTTAAAATTAAGATACATTTTTGTTAATAATTGAGGTGCTTGAATGCATTTCTAAGATTTAACTCCTGAGTTTAGTGCCACTTTTAAAGTGTTCTGTTTCGTTTCGGAATATCCGTTATTTCGTAATTCGTAACTGAACTCAATTCGGATTCGTACGAAATACGAATTTTCGTTAGTGGCGGTTATATTTTCGTACCTTTACGAAAATTCGTTATGATGAAGTTAAGAAGCAAAATACCTTTGTTAATATTGGAGTGGTAGTTGTTTTTTTTATCCGAAATACGAATTCCGTTAACGGATTCCGTATTCCGAATTCCGTATTTCGGACTTTAAAAAAAACTACCATCAACTCCAATATAAATGTACTTTGCTTTTTACCTTCAATATAACGAATGTTCGTAACGGAACGAAAATACGTCAACGGAATTTCGTATTTCCTGCCTGTGTATTGTAATGCAACTCTCAGCAGCAGCGGATCCGTATCTCGGATTAAAAAAAAAATCTTGTCATGTTGTTCAACCTCATTTACATTTTACAGGGGTAATATTAGTTCCTGTTTCGATTAGTTCCGAAATTCGTTAACGGAATTTCGTATTTCGGATATAATTCGGAAACTGCCATTCGGATTTCGGATGCTCCGAAATTCGGAATTTCAGGAAAATTCGTACGAATTTCGATTCGTAACGAAACGAATCGCACATGTCTACTGTAGAGTTCTGCTTCCTTAGCCCTCCAGCTTGTTATTGGACAATATAATTACTGTCAGGGCACTATTAAGGTTATTAATTTGCTCTTTCCTCCCATAAGCATGTCCAGTGTTAAGGTGGCCATACACCTTACAACCATCGCATGACTTTCATTGTGCGATGGTTGTAAGGTGATTAAAAGTTCATACGACCTGCATATCTTGGACAGGCAGATCGTACTTGCGATCATCGCAAGTCCTCCCCGCTGAGGGGAGGGCTTACAGATGATAGTAATGGTAAGCTGGCAGTGTGCGCTTGCGCACCTCGGGCCCTGTGGCTTTCGTCTTGCGATCGCGCTACCAACCCGCCGAAAATCGTACGATTTTCAGCAGGTTTTCTAGCGTGCTTGTAATACGAAAATCGTGCGGCCGTATAGTCATTGCGGTCGCACGCTGCCCATACACTCACCCGCGATTATCGTACGATAATCGTTAGGTGTATGGGCAGCTTTAGGCTGATTGCCTGCTAATGCTGAACAACTGTTGTGGGTGCTGTGGATGTCAACACAGATTCTGTACAACGGCTAACACTAAATTATGTTTTAAATTAATACACAATTGGATTGAATGATGCTTTTTAAAAATCCATCTAAGTTTTTGCTTAAGTTAGCAAGTCAAATAATTTTTTAGCAAGCCCTGTTGTTATATTCCTATAGATACACTGGAACCCGGGATAAATCCAACATGGCTATTATAGAGGTGAAGATGCTGTCTGGACACATTCCGGTCAAGAGTACAGTGAAGAAGGTAAGGACCTACATCCTAACTAATCTGTGGACCAGTGGATCTGTGGACATCTAAAGATGTGTCATGGTTTAGTGTATTATGCCAATAGTCTTCATAGATTTGGAAATTGCCAATAATTGCACTACAGTGTATATGTTGGACTCATTTCCCAGTTACTACTCATAACGCTAATATAATTGAAGACTTCAACCTTCTTATAGTGACCTATTTTTTTTTCCACAGCTGCAGAAGGACCAACTGATACAGAGAAGTGAAATACAGATGGACACAGTCACTTTATATCTGAATCAGGTTCGAATAACTTTCTTTAGAGCATTGAAAAGGTTTCAAGCTTAGGAAGTTGATTTGTTGTTCTCCTTGCTGATTAACCTTCGGCTGCCTATAAACATCACACAGTTTTCAGAAGCTCCAACTTCCACACAATCACTTTTGCAAAGGATTTTTAAATAGAATGGGTGCTCATTTTGCCTGAGAATATATTGTTTATGGAGTTAGCAGTCACTATGCAGAGCAGTTGATGCCCATAGGCATACAGTATGATTGTTTGCCAATCTGACCATGATTGGCTTAATTGGGAGATGTTGGTCTACCACACTCTTCTTGACTGTAGAAAAAGCATGAGTATAATATAATTGTAACGAGCCCCTTGCTCGCTCGGTTCCACTCTCCCAGCACTCCTCAGATTTCAGACCGCAGCATCTGATATTTAGGTCGTCCAATAATTCGGGATTCAAACTACAGCTATGTGCCGTTCGTATCCAGTGGTAATAGCTTAGAACAAAACACCAGACAGGCCTTATGTAAGTTCAAACAGGAATCACGTTTATTGGATGCACACACACACTTATATAAAACAACAGTTTGAAGGTGGCCCAAACGACCACCTTCCTATTGGTAAACTGCAAACTATCCTCCAGTCCTCACCTAGGTCCTCTCGGCCATGCAAATGAGGACTCGAAACAGGGCAAATAGGGATTGGTCCATAGTCTCTAGGAAGGAGGCTAGCCCTCGGGCTCCTCCAGCAGCCCCAGTGACGGTTCAGTCCGTCACATTTCTCCCCTCCTGACAGTAGACTAACCAGGTACCAGACCCCCAACTGGTCTGGACCTGTGTTAGTCGGACAAGACAAATTTAAATATCCGGCATCTGATTTCCTGAAAACAAACTGCCGCTGGGGGGTGTTGAGGGCCCGTACATCTCCCTGCACCATGGCCTGCCGCTGGGGAGTGAGAATGGCTGCCTCCCCTCCCTGGGACAAAGACTGCAACTAGGAACAAGCATCCGCTGCACCTTTTTGCAGATGCTCCACCTGCTGCTGGGGAGAAAGTTTGGCTGCCTCCTCTCCCTGGAACGCCCTCTGCCGCTGGGGAGAGAGGCCGCCTGCCTCCTCTCCCTGGAACTCCCTCTGCCGCTGGGGAGAGAGGCCGACTACCTCCTCTCCCTGGAACTCCCTCTGGCGCTGGGGAGAGAGGCCCTCTGCCTCCTCTCCCTGGAACTCCCTCTGCCACTGGGGAGAGAGGCCCTCTGCCTCCTCTCCCTGGAACTGCCTCTGCCGCAGGGGAGAGAGGCTGTCTGCCTCCTCTACCTGGATCTCCATCTTAAATAGTTTGAACGCCCGAAAGGGCAACTTACGGAAAGGCGCTGTATCTCTAGGTGTTGTCGCTGATTGCCGTAGTTGCGCCATTCTCCACTCATATTGCCGCTCTAGTTCTCTCGCTTGCCGCTCATCCTGCTGCTGGATGTCTCTAATGGCATTCTGTATGGTGGTCTCTGATGGGTTGGCACCATATAATGACAACCGCTGTCGAACCCGTTGCTGAAACAAGTCTCCAACTGACCGGGGTCCAGCATTACCATCCCTCTGATCCATCTGTCCAACTGACTTATGGAAAGGCTCTGTATCCCTAGGTGTTGTCTCTGATTGCCGTAGTTGCGCCATTCTCCACTCATATTGCCGCTCTAGTTCTCTCGCTTGCCGCTCATCCTGCTGCTGGATGTCTCTAATGGCATTCTGTATGGTGGTCTCTGATGGGTTGGCACCATATAATGTCAACCGCTGTCGAACCCGTTGCTGAAACAAGTCTCCAACTGACTTACGGAAAGGCACTGTATCCCTAGGTGTTGTCTCTGATTGCCGTAGTTGCGCCATTCTCCACTTATATTGCCGCTCTAGTTCTCTCTCCTGTCGCTCATCCTGCTGCTGGATGTCTCTAATGGCATTCTGTATGGCGGTCTCTGATGGGTTGGCACCATATAATGACAACCGCTGTCGAACCCGTTGCTGAAACAAGTCTCCAACTGACCGGGGTCCAGCATTACCATCCCTCTGATCCATCTGGGCTAGCTCACTGATCAGGGTGGCCTTGTTCTTTGTCCCAGTGGTCCCTCCTCGGCTCTCAAGTAGGTCTTTCAGCGTTTCTCTCCTGCAGGCTGCATAGCTGGTCATTCCCTGTGGTGGTTTGGAGTTTCCCAGTAACTGGAGAGCAGATTCCACCGCTGCCACCAATGTAACGAGCCCTTTGCTCGCTCGGTTCCACTCTCCCAGCACTCCCCAGATTTCAGACCGCAGCATCTGATATTTAGGTCGTCCGATAATTCGGGATTCGAACTACAGCTATGTGCCGTTCGTATCCAGTGGTAATAGCTCAGAACAAACACCAGACAGGCCTTATGTAAGTTCAAACAGGAATCACGTTTATTGGATGCACACACTTATATAAAACAACAGTTTGAAGGTGGCCCAAACGACCACCTTCCTATTGGTCAACTGCAAACAATCCTCCAGTCCTCACCTAGGTCCTCTCGGCCATGCAAATGAGGACTCGAAACAGGGCAAATAGGGATTGGTCCATAGTCTCTAGGAAGGAGGTTAGCCCTCAGGCTCCTCCAGCAGCCCCAGTGACGGTTCAGTCCGTCACAATAATAAACCATAACTAAAATCAATGTACATCTCCTCCTCAAATAAACACTAACAGGGTTATTCACAAAGCAGCTGAGTGAATAACCCAGCCGAAGTGAAGTGAGCCGAATGCTGTTCGGCTAATTACTCCTGCCTTGTATGGCAGATTTCAGCCATACAACGGCTAAAATCAGCCATACATCGGCTGCCTTCAGTCAGCTGAACATGCTCTGCATGTTTGGCTGAGCCGAAGTGCAGAAGGACTTCGGCTCAGCCGTTCCAAGATCTAGATTGGCTGAACCGAAGCTCCGGCAGCTCACTTGCTGCCATTCGCACCTATTCTCATAGGGGCCAAACAGCAGTGAGTGAATACCTGCAGCATTTGACTTGGCTATTCTGCTCGGTACCTCCATAGTACCGAGCAGAATAGAAGATAAGTGAAAAGAATGTGAAAAATAAAAAGTTGCAAAATAATTTTAAAAATGATAAAAAATAGGAAAATTAAAAAAATATATACATATTTTAAAGAAAAGAAAAATAAAGAAAAATAAAAAAACAATTGGGCTGCTGCTGTTCATGGTGCAGTTTTAAACAGCCGGCGATTGCTGTTAAAAAACAAGCGATCCGGCATCTGTACAGGTGTCGGATCGCTTGTATGGTGCCGCCCCCCCCTCTGCTACTGCCGGTGCCACCGTCAGCTTCCCGAGCTCCGCTGTCCCCCGTGTGAGCCCTGGACCAGCGTGGAGGGTCTCCCCTGTTAGATCGAAGGAGAGATTCACGGCTCCGGGCAGCAAGTGGTTAATTACACTCAGTATCTTTTTATTTAAAATGTCTTCTTTGAGTATATTTGTAAAACGGTTTCATTTAGTCCTCCTCTACCACCGTTGGAATCCAACTTATTGGCATAATTTACTTCACATTTCTTTGAACCTGTCATTTCAGCTGCTCTTTTTTGATTATGAAGAACCTAGCTGCATTTCTTTCTTTCACTGTAATGTTATCTTTCTCATAGGTGGGACATGATACTATAAATCTCTCTTTTATGGTGGAGTAGATTATTGAAGTCAAGAACCTGAAACCAGCCACAGCAAAAGTTTATGATTACTATGAAACAGGTAGCCTTCTCTTCTAATAGTTGGTGCAATGTTCATGCCTATAGATGGTCCAGACTTAGTCCAGGTGTTCATATATAAGGAACACAAAACAAATATTTTTAAAGTGTAGAGGGATATGCTTGATCTATTATCTTTTCTTTTTAATCCAGACAGCATTTTGGAGTACCAGGGCAGCATAGTATTTTAATCATTCTTATTATCTAGTACTTTGGGAACCCAGATAAGTGGGCATTTGAATGAGTAGTCTGCATATTACTGATTCCATTTTAAGTCACTTGCTTTGTCTTGTACCAGTGACGTGCGGTACCTTTGCTTCCTGGGGAGGCATTCTCCAGCCCCGCCCCCAGCACACCTAGCCTCCCCCCAAGCACGCCCAGCCCCGCCCATGTCCCGCCAAAGCCCTTGCTAGTGTGAAGGAGGAAGGGAGGAGACAGGGAGGAGCCTCCCTGTCTCTTACTTGCTCGTCACTGCTGAGGCATGGAGATCAATGTCATTGGTCCAAACCATCCACAGAGCTCACGCCTCTAACAAAGAGTAAAGCCTGTGACAGCTCTGGCCTCACTAGTTAGGTTACACAAGCAGTGGGGAAGCCCACTGCTATGTAACCTAACTACCTGTCAAAAGCTGGATGCAGCTCCGCCTGTAATTAACAAGCAGTGCTCTGTCCAAGACAGGTTACACAGCAGGGAATAGTAGTGGTAGTAGGTTCTGCCTACTACCATTTTCAACAGAAATGCTTCGGCGTCGGAAATTTCTGTGCATCCCTAGTATAAAGTTATATAATATATTCACAGCAGACTGTGTTAATCAGGAGTTTCAAGCAAAATTCAATAGGGAAGGAGGAATTAAGGTAGTTTTGGTGCTTTTGGTGGCCAATGCCTTCATTAGCCTCATTATTTCAATTTTTAATAGAAAGAAAAAAACAGACAGAAAAAAAACATTTTAAGCAACTTTGCACAAATAATAATAATCAAATACACAAAAATACACTATATTATGGAATTTAAAGTGTTATTCTTTTACCTTTCAGATGAGCAAGCAGTGGCAGAATACAATCATCCCTGTAACACTGGTAAGAATTCACTTTTTTTATTTAAACTAGGCCAGAGAGAAATATAAAGGGTGCTAGTGCTGACTTCCATTTAAAAATACCATTTGTTTGACTGTTCTGTGATCCTCTGGCTTTTGTACTTTCTAGTCAGTAACCTGAAACAAATATGCCGGTCAGATGTCAGAGATAAACCAGAAGTCCTGATCAGCATATTTGTTGAGGGGTCTGCATATTTGTTGAGGGGTCAATTAATCAAAGTATTGAGTACCGGGACAGCATGGTAGCCACTAGCCAGGTAACTAGCATTTTCAGAAGAAGTGGTCAGCCTCTTAAGTTTCTCTCCTCTTGGATCTTGTTCATAGTGATCATGCACTTCATTTTAAAGTTTAATAGTCCAGCTATTACCTTTTTGGGTCAATAATGTCTCTTTTATGATTCTTACTGAGACTTGATTTTCCCTGGCTTGATAGATAAGCTCCACCAACTGCTATACCTCTGTGCAATAATAACACAAACTCTGTGGCCAGTAAGGGCAGATGGATTACAGCTTTTAAAGCCCTGATGAAGGGGGACATTAGCAACCCCCAAAAAGCATTGGCTATAACATCTTGTGAACATGGGTGAAGTCTGTGCCACTCAGCATGGACACCATGAACAGGTCACCTACTGAATTAGAGCTGAATGAATGGATTGATAGCACTTGTGTGACATCTGTGTACATTCAATGTGCACTCCATGGAGCTGAACAAACCCATGTTAAGTCTATAGGCTTGTGAATGCAACTGGACACCCATCCATTTACAGGTGAAACTCGAAAAATTAGAATATCGTGCAAAAGTTCATTTATTTCACTAATGCAACTTAAAAGGGGAAACTAATATATGAGATAGACTCATTACATGCAAAGCAAGATAATTCAAGCCATGATTTGTCATAATTGTGATGATTATGGCTTACAGCTCATGAAAACCCAGATCCACAATTTCAGAATTTTTTTGGCAGTGTGGGCAGGTGCCAAGTCCTGCTGGAAAATGAAGTCAGCATCCCCATAGAGCTCGTCTGCGGAAGAAAGCATGAAGTGCTCTAGGGCTGCAGCTAACGATTATTTTCATAATCGATTAGTTAGCCGATTATTAAGTTCGATCAATCGGGTTAATCGGATAAAAAAAAAAGGCTCCAGTGATGGACTACTAGTTTCTATTGAGATTGTAGTCCATCACGGGAGCAAGCTTGGCACGGTGGAAGTAAAAAAAAAAAGTGTTGTGTGCAATATAGTACATTATACAGCGGCGCAATGCAGAATACCAGCAGCTATAGAGGAATGCAGCAATAGTACATTATACCATAATGTACTATTGCTGGGATTTGTAGTCCTCTGTAGCTGGCGTTATTCTGCATTGCACTGTATATAATGTATTATTGCTGGGATCTGATGTATTCCTCTATAGCTGGCGTTATTCTGCATTGCGCTGTATATCATTTATTATCGCTGGGATTTGTAGTCCTCTACAGTGCGCTGTATAATGATAATACGGCGAAATGCAGTATACCACCAGCCATATAGGAATACAACGAATGCCAGCAATAGTACAACATTATACAATAATGTACTATTGCTGGGATATGTAGTTCTCTGTAAATGCTGGTATTCTGCATTGCGCTGTATAATGATTATACTGTGCAATGCAGATTACCACTGACCAGTTATAAAGGAACTACAAATCCCAGCAATAATACATTGCACAGCGCAATGGAGAATACCACCAGCTATAGAGGAACAACAAATCCCAGCAATAATACATTATACAGGCTGTTTGTTGTTCCTCTATAGCTACTAATGTTCTGCAGTGTGCCGCTTAAAAAAAAAAAACACAACAGGAAACATTAAAAAGCTCCCGGCTGATCTCGACTTACTTTGAATGACAGTGTTGTCGGCGGGCTGCGGCGTTGTTGGTTGCCGGCGGGCAGCGGTTAGTCGGGAAGCTCGCCGGGAGTAGAGGGCCAGACGCATGTCCTCAGCGTGTGCGTGGCTAAGCGGCGTCGCGTGAACGGGTTTACCGGCGTGTGCGGTGGGCGTGGCGCAAACGGCTTAACCAACGTGGGCGGGCGTGAGCGGTTAATATGAATTTTAGCCGACGAATCGACGATGGAAAACGTTTTCCATCGTCGATTTTAATCGAATAATTGTTGCAGCTCTAGTGAACAGGTGCTAGTCCTTTCCTATGTGAACAGGGAGGAAAGTGCTAACCACATGAGCAAAATGGAACATCATTCAAGTTGCACTAGTTTGTATTGAGGGCAGGCAAGGATCAGCTTATTTTAATAGCGAGCACTTTTCAATTTAGTCAGAATCTCTCAAGGAAACCTCTTATTATTGAAAAGGGCCCTCCCTTTTCAATAATAAGAGGTTTCCTTGAGAGATTCTGACTAAATTGAAAAGTACTCGCTATTAAATTAAGCTGATGCCATTATATTCAGATCACGACAGTTACATTTCTAGTGTAGTCCACTCCTGACTTACTTTTAGAAGGTGGGCCCTCGATTGTCTGCGGGCCAGCGGCGGGTAAGGGAGCTCACGGCGAGGAGGAGACCAGCAGCGGGCATGGCTTATGCGGCGACTGAGGGACGGCTAGGAGGAGACCAGCGGCGGGCGTGGCTTATGCGACGACTGAGGGAGCTCACGGCTAGGAGGAGACCAGCGGCGTGCGCGGCTTCAGCCTGTTCGGTGGGCGTGGCTTATGTGGCGGCGGCCTGTGCGGTGGGCACGTCAGGAGCAGCGTGTGACATGTGACTCAGGCCGTGTGCGGAGCCCCGAACAGGCTAAGCAATCGATAGCCGACGAATTGACGATCGAAAACGTTGCCAACGTTTTCAATCGTCGATTTTAATCGATTAACTGTTGCAGCTCTAAAGTGCTCCAAAATCTCCTGGTAGATGGCTAAGTTGCATTAGTGAAATAAATGAACTTTTGCACGATATTCTAATTTTTCGAGTTTCACCTCTATATGTACCTGCCCCTGGACTAACATTGATCTTTCGTTGAGATCCACCTAAAAAAACTGAAAGACAGATTTGAAAGGAATGTCATGTGAAAGGGGCCTCAGGGCTAATAACTTGAAAATTCTAGAATTTACAACAACTGCTTTTGTATTCACTTTGCATTTCTAAACATTATCAAATCTGATGTCCTGCAGTTCCTGCCCAGGAAAAATATTAAACATAACAGTCCCTTTTTTGTATTTGCTTTGCTTTGTAGATGACATATTCAGCAATTCAAGTTGAAGACAAAATAACATCTATGATGAAAAATCAGCAAGAAAACAGATTTAATTGACGAATATGAATTTACGAAATATCTCACGATTTCCATAAATAATCAAGAATTGTGTTTCATGAATGTATCAACAGATTCCACGTGAAAGAAATCAGCTTTTGAGATAACATGCTTTGCAATTTAGTACTGAAATCTCCAACCTCTTCTATTACTATAATGTTCTTATACAAAAGGGGTAATAAAGTCTGTTTACCATGAACATATAGTCTGAGTGATTATTGCAGAGTGTATCTGAAAGTCATTATTGATGTGACATTTCCCTTGCTTGTTGCACCACTTTTTGCCATTTATTTTTAAAACACAGATAAATAGATATCTTTTTTCTACTAGCTATTGGTTTATCAGACAGTGGAAATAGCATCCTTGATGAGCAATCCCTGAGATAATCTCGAAGATAAAAAGCCATGTTTGCACTCACTGAATTATATTACAGGTGTTAGCTGAACCGTATGCTCACATAGAATCAGGAGCAGTTCTAGAGTGCAATAGTCATGCTAAAAGTACTAGTATGAACACAGTAGCAAATTCGCCACAAGGGACTTAAGTTTAATGCTAGATTCACACCTGCACGACACCCGGGACAACCCCATTGATTTCAATGGGGCGACATCCCCGCGGCAATCACTAAAAAATATACATGTACCTTTTTTTTGCGACACACAACATGCGGCTTTTTTAGCCGGGGGTTGGCAATCCTAAATATAATGGGTGTTCCTTCTGTCACTTTAACCAGGTTTTTAGCACACTTTCATCAGGTTTCAGGTCGTTTTTCAAATTCATAAAAAATAACCCTGCTTACCGTATATACTCGAGTATAAGCCGTCCCGAATATAAGCCGAGGTACCTAATTTTAGCCAAAAAAACTGGGAAAAAGTATTGACCCGAATATAAGCCGAGGGTGGGAAATGAGGCAGCTAATGGTAGATAGATACCATTAAAATACATTAATATTTATTTAAAAGAAAAATAACCTAGCTCTGTAAGTGGAAAAGGGGGTACAGGGCTACATATCATGTACTACGGATCATTTAACCCATTCATATTAGCAGAGGATAATTGTAAATCTATTGTTCAGTGCACTCTATATGTAGTATATAGTACATGTACATATAGAGTGCCTGCAACAATACATTTACAATGATCCTCTGCTAACATGAATGGGTTAAATGATCCATAGTACAGGGCTACATACAGATCATTTAATACATTCATGTTAGTATAATTGTAAATGTATTGTCTGCACTGTATTAGCAGTATATACTCTATATAGAGTATATACTGCTAATACAGTGCAGACAATACATTTACAATTATACTAACATGAATGTATTAAATGATCTGTATGTAGCCCTGTACTATGGATCATTTAACCCATTCATGTTAGCAGAGGATCATTGTAAATGTATTGTTGCAGGCACTCTATATGTACATGTACTATATACTACATATAGAGTGCACTGAACAATAGATTTACAATTATCCTCTGCTAATATGAATGGGTTAAATGATCCGTAGTACATGATATGTAGCCCTGTACCCCCTTTTCCACTTACAGAGCTAGGTTATTTTTCTTTTAAATAAATATTAATGTATTTTAATGGTATCTATCTACCATTAGCTGCCTCATTTCCCACCCTCGGCTTATATTCGGGTCAATACTTTTTCCCAGTTTTTTTGGCTAAAATTAGGTACCTCGGCTTATATTCGGGACGGCTTATACTCGAGTATATACGGTAACCTAAATTGACTGTGTCGCATTGGAGAGGAACTCCATTTTTTAAAAGTTAACCCTTGCAGTGATACCAACGCACTACAAGGGTTAACTGCTTAATTTTGTCTAGAGGACCAAATAAAGAAGATATGCTCACCCAATCCCGACAGCCTCCTGCAGCCTCTTCTCACCTGGGTTCTAGTTGTCTAAGGACCTATCTGGACCACGATTCAGACCTCTGCACTAAGAAAATTTTACTCGCTGCTCTTCTTTGAATTTTGATTTAATACCCCCGCTGTAGTAGTTTTCTCTATTTGGATGCAAAATACATGGTACTAAAGTCCTTTGTACTCTGTGCATTAATCCATCATGAAACAACTTCCGTATTTTGCCTCTATGCAAGAACTTCCTTTGATAAAGACCAATCTCACACTCTCCTTGTGCACGGTGTCTGGCCTCTTATCCACCCGCCTTTAGTTGCCAGCAGGCAGCCTGTAGAGGGTGGGCCTGGTGGTCCCCTCCCACAGCTGTAGTTTGAGCACATGCTTTGTGCCGCAAAGCATGATATCACCACTACTTTGTAAAAGCATTTTTATATTCTATATATTTATATAACTCCTCCCACTGCCTGCATCAGGACTGAAGGCACTTAAGAGTGAGTGATGTTTTCAGGAACAGCACCCTGTCAGCCAATCCATCCAGCCATAATCTGCCTGCGTTGCATAAAGAAGCATAGACACCCAGTTATGACATTGTGTCACTTGGTCTAAAATAAGGTAGTTATGTTGATGCAGGGAAGAAAAAAAAAAACCACAGACTAGACTTCAGCTTTAATTAATCATGAAACAATAAATTACCTATTTAACCGCACTCAGGTATACGTCTTACAATATGAATGGTATGCTGCAATGCCAACAGACAAAATCTGCAACACCAAATCCCTATGCACTGTGCTATACCTAATTTTTAATGCTTTATAAGTGATAAACATAAAACAATCATGTGCGTCAAATTTCTAACAAATCATTGTGCAAAAGATCTAATCATGTGCATCTTATATATCACAGTTAAACAAATGATTGTGCAATAAGGTGAAAAAATTTCAACAATGATTATAATACAAATAAAACAAAAAGTCAAAAAAACTTGTTTTTCCTTCTATAATTTCCAATAATCAGTGAAATTCTGTGCTTTTCTCTTCACGTCTTGGAAGATAGAGGATAAGCTCATCACCTCATGACTATGGGCACCTTAACAGTAAAGTTTGTTTGCTCAATTTGGGTATTGTAATTGCTATAGTTATTCATATTATTCCATGGTAAGGGTTTTTCAGCGTCATTTCCCGTTCCTTCATATGAAAACATTCCTTCTAATGCTTTGTAAGCATTAATCCAAACCTTGGGAGGGGTTTTGCAGGGGAAAAAGGAGATGGATCTTGGGGTTCTTATAGACCATAGACTGAGCAATAGCATGCAGTGCCAAGCTGCAGCTAATAAAGACAGTAGTACTGGAAAGGGTTAGGCTTTCTATCTGCTTCCTCATACATATCCCCAGTGTAACCAAGATCCTAAGCTGATCTTGGATTTTGATTCAGGTCTAATCAGCTACATCTATAAACAGCACATGCACAGTGTCTGATTCATTCCTCTGTACCAAACCTTCTGCATGCACACTGATTATTAAGGTTAACTTTTTGATTGGCTTCATTTTTTCATGCATATGAACACCCTAAGTTTAGTTGCTCCATTTGCTGTTGTACAATACTGTCTCAGGTTTTCAGGCCTGTAGAGTCGGATAGATGAAAGTAGTCACTAGCACTCCATGATATTAAAGTCAATGCTGTTTATTGACTGAGATAACACACATCTCCTTAGCGACGTTTCGAGACCATGCGGTCCCGTCCTCAGGCAAACAGAGAGTGGGTCAAGCAACAAAATCAAACAATGAATACAGGTGAAACAAAATCAAACCACCAATCACAATGCAGTTAATGCCTCCTCCTCTGACGTCCTAACGACGTGATTCACACCATGCTGCCCAGGTGCAATTTGCTATATGCTGAACACATTATATAGTTGCATACTGCTAAAATACCTTGTCCGTAGTGGTGATCTTGCATTGCCCGAGATCTACCTGCTTTTTTCCGATCCGTGTCATCCATGGATCCGAGTTGCATCCTGCTGGCTGCTCATGTCTAGGGGACCGGCTCTCACGGTGTACGCACAGTGTGTTGTCTGTGCATATATATTACCAAAGGTCATTGTGCCGTCCGTCAGTCAATGAGTGTCAGGAACCCGGATCCGTTGACCTATCGTTTGTTGGATAATCGGGCAACGCTTGTCACTTGCGGAAAATAAAATAAAAGTTTAAACATTTTTTATTATTAAACAATGCAGGAAAATATAGGACATGGAAAATGGTAGTCCAGTCAGCCAAGTTCTTTAAAATCTGACTTGCAGTCAGTTTTATAAAAAGGTTGCAAGATGAAAAAAAAACTAAACAGAAAAATAAATACTTGCCATCCATGCACCAACTAAACAGTCTTCCTCTCTAACAGGTGGTGAGATTCTCCCACCCACCTCACACAAAAAAAGTTTTTCCAGCAAGTTGATTCTCCAAAATGCAGCTCTCTCTCAGAAGGCCTTCTGAGTCCCAGGCCATAGCACCATCCTTCTCCAGTCTTCCCTTTTATCTCACCTGGATAATCAATCACAGCTGATAACCAAAATCTGATCTGGATTACACAGACCCAAAGTCATCCTGAAAACCTGAGTGTGGAGTCAAACTAGTTTTGCGCATATGAGAGGAACCGAGGGGAAATAGATCGCCAATCGATGATTTCCCCTTTCCTTATGTAACAATATACACTGTATATTATATATGATATATAAATATATCATATTTCTTACCTTTTATATGTCTCTGTGGAGCAGACTTTGGGCAGACTGCAAGCTTCTCTCTCAATTATAAAGTGACAGGACACTCTGGCTGCTCCTGGAGAAAGATAAGGGACAGACTGGGCTTCTCCTCATTAACATACAATCCTTCTAGACCTTTAACCCTTTATCAAGACAGACAGTGTTCAAATTTAATTTTATAACTTTGTGCAAGATCTCCACCCGCAGCTTGATGTAAGCAAAGGGGTGGAGTGCAGTGATGTCATTGACTTTATATGGCTGCATAGATATATTAGGTTAATGACATTTGAATAGTGACATAGTAAATTAGGTCAGCACAAGCATGCTTTGTTTATAGTCAGCTGGGGGGCTAGGAATGCCCTAACCGGCAGCTAATTGGGCCCAAGTAGCTTATCTATTATTAATATTATCTATTATCTATTAAACTTGTATGCAGTTATTATAGTATTGTTTTGCCATCTATTGCATGGAGATATTCACACCTCCTTCTTGTCTTTTTGCCTCCTTAGCTTAGGCATGACCCTGTACTTTTCTACATCCAGATGGAACAGGACATTGAGGTTAAAGGCCTGAAACCTGCCACAGTGAGAGTTTATGATTATTATGAAACAGGTGAGATGTGACATTAGGATTCCATTTTTTAGACTAAGCCTGTCATAAATCTGGACACTTTAAAAAGAGCATATGGTAAAATAAGCCTCACCAATAGATTAACTTGTGAAAACAAGTAATCTATTAACTCGATTAACTTGTGAAAACAGTATGTCAAATCAAATAAAAATATTTACCATTGTAGGCACCTAGATTTTTATACACATAGTTCATGTGTTGCAAGCCTCAGGCAACAATCACAACCTTCTTCACCATGAGAAGTGTATCTGACCCCAACTAAATTCGGACCCTTTATTTAAACTGGGTATACACTGGTAAATTTGTATACAAATGCATGGTCAGAACATCATCAGAGACTTGACTAAAAGTTAGCCAAAAACATAACTTGACATTTCGTTTGGTTTTAATATTCAGTTTTGGAATGAATGGAGCTTCCCAAAGGAAAACCACATTTGCGGCAACTGGCAGGTGTCATTTTAACCTCTAATGTGATGAAACAGAAATTATTGGGGCTGAAACTACCATAGTGTAGTATATCAATGTCAAACTATTTTAATTAAAATATATTTAAAAATATACTCACACACAATTTTAATTAGCATCTTCTCATTATATTTTACTGTTGCAATTATATGTGAGCATTATTTATTACCAAACAGGCGCAAATGAGGAGAGTTCATTGTTAGGGTTTACATATACTATAAGTTAGTCAGTAAAGGATGTCACTTAAATTCCAGATGTACATCTTCATTTGATTGCTAACATGGTACAGCACTCTGCTGCTACATATATAATTTCAGTTATTATATGTTTTAATTAAAACATTTTGGCTCACAGAATCTTACTTGTTGCTGTTTTTTTTTTTTTAGATGAAGAAGCCTTTGTAGAATACAACTCTCCCTGTAGTTTTGGTAAGTGCAGTTATTCTGTTCTCAGTTTTTCCTATTTTGACTATCACAGAGCTCCATTTACTAACAGTGTTCTAGAGGAAGGAGCTTAGTCAGTCCCCAAAACACTCCCTATGCTTAAGGCTGAAAATAACTATTGAAGAAAAATATTCAATACAGACAACCACCCAGTGAAGATCTTCACCCACTCAAGGTCTTTAGACATTGCAGTTCCTGATCATCTGATCTGCGTCCTACTCCTGCTGAGAACAGTTCTGTTTGTGCAAGTTACTAAAAAAGAAACAGAGCGCCGCTCTCATGTGTAGAACATTTAAAACAAAAATTACATATGCAAATATACTCACAAGAGCACTGTATTATGCGCATGGGTTAATATCGGCCTATGAGATCATCACATTGGTGATCGTGGATATTTTCCTCATAGGCAGTTGATCCGAACACAGCCTCTGGTCACATCTAAGTCTGCACTGGCCGCTGTCTACTAGGCTAGTACACAGCAGCCATTGCAGGCTTAGATGTGACTGTGTTTTGTGTTTTAATGACCTCAGGAACAATTATATACAATGTTATGGCCAACCCCTTTCCTATTTCTTGTCTCTATGGTCTGGCGATGATATGATGTGGTCAAGGGACAGGGCCTATCTCAGGAGTTTTAAATCATATATACGCGAACCATCACATATATTGCATTGTCTTCTGAATTGGCACAGTGTATGGCTGACATACAGAACATTTATTTGACAACATTTTAAGATATATCTGTGCTCCTCTCCTTTTTGTTTTCTAGATACTACAGGAAATGTATGATGAAAATAGGAAAAACACACTTAACTAAAATGTTCCAGAAAGCAACACGCTTGCTGTAATGTTGTCTATAGTATGTCCAGGTTCGTTTATGCAACAATAAATTTACGATACAAAGTGTCAATTTTGTTCCGTTTTGTTATTATATGATTATCGTGAAGTCAATAGTTCATTTTCTGCTAAACCTATCCAGCCATTTTCTCAAATATGTTCTACTGTCTACTGATGCAGAGGGTGCCATGCTGATAGCTGCCAGGGGGAAGACCTATAACACCCCACACTCATCTGGAAGTGGACCAGCACTGGTTCACATCTGTTGTTTTTGAAGTATAACAAGAGTTTATATGCACCTTTTTATATGTGTAAGTAGGGATTAGTTCATATTTGCCTTGATCATGGATTTGTGGCAAATCCACTTAGCTTGAATTTGGGGGTCCAGACTATCAGTTATATATGTTGGTGATTAGGAAGGTTCCTCACCCTATTTCTCCTGTGTCCTTTTACCCACGTCCATGACCAATCTGGTTCCTAAAGTGTGGACCAATAAATATAATACACAAGATGTCTATGTGACTTATATAAGAGTTGCAAAATAAATGTAGACAGTCCACAATTTTTTTTTAAGCTGGTGATACTCGGTGTCAGATTTAATATAGGCATGCGCCTACAGGGGGCAAAGCCAAAGAGGCAGCTTTTCCCTGTATAATTATTAGCCACACATTTTTTTTTTTTTTAGCAAATATCATTACAAAAACAACCCTCCAGGAGGGTGCAAACAAGAGAGAAAAACATATGCATGGCAGATAAAGATCAACAGATACATAATACAGTCTAACAACCGTTAACCAACACAAGTGGATCAAGAAGATTAGCGAAAACAGCATTCCCCAAAACCTGACCGTAAAATGACTGTCTTCCCACCCTGAAGATCGTCACAGATTGAGAATAACGAACACAAAACAAAGACAGAAAACGGTTTATCACGGCCGTTAACAATGGTATATATGAAGAAATAAAATACGACATATAAGCTTCCACCATGGAGTCCCATGTTCGCTCGGTTGTGGAAAGGGAATACCATCTAAAGGGGCCCTAAAGAACGTCTAAACGACCCAGAGTTCCTGCTAACTTGGATTCCAGGTACCATTTTGTATATTGGAACAGTGACATTAAATATGCTAGTTGACCCGAGGATAGCTCGGTTAAAAGGAATGTGGACCAAGTAGCAAAAAATTTGGATGTGTGTTCCTGGGTGAATTGGGCTTCCAATTTGTCAACCGCCATTAATTTGTGCAAGAGCTCCTTCAGTAGCGCTAAGGAAGGGGGAGAAGGTAATAACCAGTTTATCAAAACAGTCTTTTTTTGCCGCCAGCAGGCATAAATGTTCCCATCGGGATAGGTGTTTCGGGGCAGGTGTGGAGGAGGGTGTGGGTATAGAATGGAATATGGCGCCGGAACCGGAAGTCCTCCACACATTTTTTTTATCCATAATCAGTAATTATAATCATCAGATATAAAGCTATTTACACATTCTCAACATTTTAATCCAGGCTATGACCAGGAAAACTAGGACATGTCCTATTTTAAAGATAAACCTATCATAATGTTACTTAGGGTACCATATGCTGTACACCTTCAGGCTTCTTACATCTTTTGGATTATTCAAAACATGGAAACGTGTCTAACCATTTCCTTTCCCTCAGCATGTCTTATCTATGCAGGTCCATAAGAAGGGTAAAAAAGATCCACAACCATTGAGTACCCGGGGCTAATGTTGTTCAGCTCTTTGTAAAATATTCTGTCACTCTGTATGATGAAATAGAGGTAGGTGGGATCGCACACAGTTTTTCAGAGTGTTAATCACTAATCTCAATATTATAGTAAGGCAGATGGGACCTATATATAAATGGTAGAGTAGATCCTCTGATACAAAATAACATGATACTTTGGGTCAAATAGTCTAATCAATCAACTGCTAAAATCTAATCTAATTTTTATTAGTCTCTACTAAAATACATAAAAACAAATGAAGCAATAGAGGTGCCTCACTATAGAAAAATTAGTATAAATGTATTTTATCCAATCACACATATATTTAAAGTGACACTAAACTCAGAAGTTAAATCTTAAAAATGCATTCAAGTACCTTAGCTAATAACAAAAATGCAGCTTATTTGTGCAAGACTGATCAAGATCTATTATTGTAGGTCTCAGCAGGGAATAAAAGTAATGATTCACTATTTGTAAAATGATACCTATGAAATTGAATGGGGTTTATCAATGTAAGAAGTGTTAAAAATGTTTATGTTGGGCAAACAGCAGGGGAGAATGGGTGCAATTCAACAACTGCTGGTGCTAAAGTAACACTAAACTCAGGAGTTACATCTTAAAAATGCATTCAAGTGTTTCAAAATGTATCTTATCTGTGTATCACTCAGCAGTAGATCCTAAAATAATGTGCAAGATGTGCTAGGTGCCCATTCCATACGCACTAATGCACCCTCATACCATCAGAGATGCAGGCTTTTGAACTGAGCGCTGATAACAAGCCAGAAGGTCCCTCTCTCCTCTTTAGTCTGGAGGATGCCGTACTCATGGTTGCCAAAAAGAATGTCATATTTTGATGTGTCTGACCACTTTGTCACAGACTATTTTAAATGAGCTTTGGCCCAAAGAAGTTGGTGGCATTTCTGGATCATGTTCAGATATGGCTTCTTCTTTGCATGATAGCGCTTTTATCTTGCATTTTTGGAAGGAACGGTGAACTGTGTTCACAGACAGTGATTTTTGGAAGTATTCCTGAGCCCATGCAGTGACGTCCGTCTGAGGGACCGAAGATCACGGGCATCCAATATTGTGTTTCAGCCTTTTCCCTTGCGCAAGATATCTACCCTGAATTCTCTGAATCTTTTGATATTATGTACTGTAGATGATGATATATTGAATGTCTTTGCAATTTTACATTGAGGAACATTATTCTAAAATTGCTCGACACCTTTTAGACGCAGCTTTTCGTAGATTGTTCAACCTCTGCCCATCTTTACTTCTGAGACATTCTGACTCTCTAAAATGCTCTTTTTCTACCCAATCATGTTACTGGCCTGTTGCCAACTAACCTAATTAGTTGAAAAATTTTCTCCCAGCTCTTCCTTGTTAGTACCACTTATTTTGCCAGCTTTTTGTTGCCATATCCCACTCTTTTGAGACGTGTTGCTGCCATCAATTTCAAAATTACCTTATTTTTTTTCTTAAAGTGGTCCATTTTCTCAATTTAAACATGTGATACGTTTCCTATTTCCTATTGTGAATAAAATCTCGGTTTATGAGATTTGCAAATCATTGCATTCTGGTTTTATGTAGATTTTATACAGCGTCCCAACTTTTTTGGAATTGGAGTTATATATTAGTATGTTTCATAGCATGCATTAAACTGATGAATAATGCATTTCAAATTACATGAGAACTCCTTTTATTATCTCAGGATCCTGCTAAAACTCCCTTTTAATAGTATGAATGTTAATGGAACACTTTCATTGCTACCAAGTTAACAAAAATAAATGTTTGAAAATATTTTAACCACCTGTGTCACCATGTCGAAGCACCTAAGGAGACAAATACATGTGTCAAGTACAATGACAATAACAATTATACCAAACACACATGTGCCATATGGAGTGAGAACATAATTCTGATGCAACCTCATCTTTTATATTTCACCATAAAACAGTTGTGTGGACTAAAATTTATTTGAGTGTATTTTTTATTTGAGCGTTTACTTCGATGAGAACCCATCACCAAAAACAATGATCCCGGGGAGTTGAGAAGTGAATTTGCCCAGTGAGCCAACAAAGGAAGCTGAGCAAAGTGAAGTCGCACAAGAGTCAGAACAAGAGGTGGAACTCAAAATGGATAAGTCAAGTTCCATGTTAAATTCTTCTGAACAACCTGAAATTAGAAGATCCACTCGGACAACCAAGTTCCCACCCTGCAAGCTGTCATATACTGCTAAGACACACCGCATACTTGAACCAACATCGTGGGAAAACATAAAAAATTACCAAAATAAGAAGCCAATCAATGGAAAAAGGCAGCAGAAGACATAACATGCACTCACCAACCTATTGCCAAAGGAACATCACCGTTTCTTTCGAGAGAAGCTAAATGTCAAATGACAATGGATACACTGTTGAGAAGGGGTGTTGGAAATGCAACAGCAAATACTGATATGTCTTTTGAGCTGTAGATGGCGCTGTAGTGCAATGTTAGTCTCTATATGCATACTTATCTATGATACACAGGAAGTTCTTTTATATATGTATATGTTTTCCTGCACAATGCTGTATACATCCGTATAATGTTCTTCTAAGCAAGTACAACTTAATTCATCAATCCTTAAGATCTCAGTGCTTCATACAATTCCACGTTTGCATAACACCTATTATATAGTATATTTGTGATGTGTTTCCATTCATATAGCATAACGTGAAGCTGAACTCCAGCTTCAAAAATGTATATATACGCACCAGGGGCGTAACTAGTGACCTCAGGGCCCCGATGCAAGAATCCATGAAGGCCCCCCCTCCCAAGAGGAAAAAAAATTAGGTACATTGTTTTAAAAAGCAGCTCTAGAGTTTGTGGGTCCTTAGGCAAAACTCAAACGTGAGGCCCTACTTACACCCATAATGAAAATGTTTTAATTGAACTGCGATAAGTGATGGTAGAGCGAGGCGGATGTCCAGCGGAGGGGCCCAGGGCCAATGCATGGATTTTACAGCCTGCACAGGTCAAATCCCCTCCCCCTTCTCTGCACCCTCAGCTTTTTGCTAGATCCAGCCCTGGTTCCCTTTCACCCGGGAGGTGAGCTGATTAGGGTTGATGCCTTTTCTTAAAGCAAAACCCCAACGCTCTAGCAGTGTGTAGCAATTTTTTTTTTTTTTTGCAGAATATCCAGCCAAGAGCGAAGAGAGAAAGCCAGGAGAGAGAGCAGCAAAGAGAGACAGCCAGGAGAGAGAGCAGCAAAGAGAGACAGCCAGGAGAGAGAGCGAAGAGAGACAGCCAGGAGAGAGCGAAGAGAGACAGCCAGGAGAGAGCGAAGAGAGACAGCCAGGAGAGAGCGAAGAGAGACAGCCAGGAGAGAGCGAAGAGAGACAGCCAGGAGAGAGTGAAGAGAGACAGCCCGGAGAGAGCAGGGATATACAGCCAGAAAAGTGAGCAAGAGAGCGAAGAGAGACAGCGAGGAGAGAGAGCGAAGAGAGACAGGCAGGAGAGAGCGAAGAGAGACCGCCAGGAGAGAGCGAAGAGAGACCGCCAGGAGAGAGCGAAGAGAGACCGCCAGGAGAGAGCGAAGAGAGACCGCCAGGAGAGAGCGAAGAGAGACCGCCAGGAGAGAGCGAAGAGAGACCGCCAGGAGAGAGCGAAGAGAGACCGCCAGGAGAGAGCGAAGAGAGACCGCCAGGAGAGAGCGAAGAGAGACCGCCAGGAGAGAGCGAAGAGAGACCGCCAGGAGAGAGCGAAGAGAGACCGCCAGGAGAGAGCGAAGAGAGACCGCCAGGAGAGAGCGAAGAGAGACCGCCAGGAGAGAGCGAAGAGAGACCGCCAGGAGAGAGCGAAGAGAGACCGCCAGGAGAGAGCGAAGAGAGACCGCCAGGAGAGAGCGAAGAGAGACCGCCAGGAGAGAGCGAAGAGAGACCGCCAGGAGAGAGCGAAGAGAGACCGCCAGGAGAGAGCGAAGAGAGACCGCCAGGAGAGAGCGAAGAGAGACCGCCAGGAGAGAGCGAAGAGAGACCGCCAGGAGAGAGCGAAGAGAGACCGCCAGGAGAGAGCGAAGAGAGACAGCCAGGAGAGAGCGAGAAGAGACAGCCACGAGAGAGCGAGGAGAGACAGCCAGGAGAGAGTGAAGAGAGACATCCAGGAGAGAGAGAAGAGAGACAGCCAGGAGAGAGCGACAGAGAGAAGAGAGACAGCCAGGAGAGAGAGAGAGAGAGAGAGAGAAGGCATAGCAACGCACCCACCTGAGGCCCCACAGAACCCACCATAGATCCTGCACAGCCCACAGAGACTGTCTATGGCAGGCTCTGCAGGGTCTCAGGTGGGCTGGTCAGGGGGCCTTTCCTTGCAGCTCCTTACCTGCCGCAGCGGGCTTCTTACAGCGCCGAACCGTCAACGACCTCTTCCTTGACTAGACCGGCAGTACTGGTCCCCAGCCCCGGCGTCCTCCACCTCCTCCCCTGTCAGCGCCCGCCCGACGGTAGTTCAATCGTCCCGTTCTCTGCCACTGTAGGATGGAGCGGAGTCCCAGCAGGGCAATGTGGAGTGCAGCCTCGACGGGGGAACGCGGGAGTTCCCTCTCACATCCCTCTGTTCTGTGTGTCGGCTCGCTCTCTCTCCCCTCCTGCTCTCGCTGCTGGGCTGGAGACTGAGCCGTGTCTCAGTGAAGTGCCGGTGGAGGAAAATTAATGAAGCCACCACAATTATGAATTGCATTACATTTTTGGCTTTGGGTTAAGATAGTGTGTGTAGTGACAGCTCTGAGTCTTCTGGGTCTTCTGAAACCACATCCAAGATAGGGGCACCCAGCAGCAGTCTCAGATTTTGAATGTCTATAGAAGAAAGGCATATTCAGGTAAATAACATGCCTAAACACAGTAAATGCACACAGAACGTTATGGGAAGATTGTTGTTGAAATAAATGGTCTGGCAACAGGGTCCCTTTAATAGTTTATGTTTTTGTTCTCATTAATGGTTTATTATAAATGTTGTGCTGTTTGTCAACACCCCATGTAGCAAAGTCAAAAACTAGTAAATGCTGCTTTGTACATACAAAAAACGCACTGTGAAAAACAAAGACTTAAAACGCACTTACTAAATCCTCCTCACTGTCAGGACTGGATGCAGAGTATATAGTGGCGAGTTGCATCACCTCTAGTAGCTGCCTTTACTATAAGGCAATACACACTTACAGATACTCAGATGCCCCCAGCACTTTGACTATACACTTTGGTTATAAATGTCGCAGGCAGCCCCCAGGAACAAAGGCATAGTACTGACCGGCACAAGACAAAAAATGAACACAAGATCAGAGAACTGGCCGGAACGGGCCGGTGTGCTGCCGAAAGGGCGCACAACGGCCCGTTCGGCAGTTGTCGAACTCCAATATACTTCAATGACAATGATATATAGTGTATTGCTCTTTAAACTTGCTTTGTTTTGCCCCCATCTCTGTTTCCCTTTTACTCCTCAATGGAAGAACTGAAAGTACTGTTAAATCGAGGTGGAATAGGCCTCCCTAAAGAGATACGTTTTCAAAGATCGCCTAAAGGTGGACAGAGTAGGAGATAGGCGGACAGATTGGGGTAGGGAGTTAAAAAGAATGGTGGACACTCAGGTAAAATCCTGGAGGCGAGCATGCGAGGTGGTGACAAGAGAGCTGGAGAGCAGGAGGTCTTGGGAAAAGAGAAGGGGGCGGTTTGTGTGATATTTTGAGATGAGGTGGGTGATGTAGGTTGCGGCGGAGTTGTAGATGACTTTGTAGGTTATTGTTAGTATTTTTAATTTTATATGTTGGGGAAGTGGGAGCCAGTGGAGGAATTGGCAGTGGGGGGCTGGCAGACATTGACTGGTTGGTAAGGTGGATGAGTCTGGCAGCAGCGTTCATGATAGACCAAAGAGGGGATAGACTAAAGAGGGGATAGCGTGCTTAGTGGTAGGCCAACAAGGGGTATTTGCAGTAGTCAAGGCGAGATATACAAGGGAGTGAATTAGAAGCTTTGCAGTATCATTTGTTAAGAAAGGAAGAATTTTGGAAATGCTACGGAGGTTGAATCGGCAAGATTTGGATAGTGATTGAATGTGGGGCTGAAAGGAGAGCTCCGAATCAAGGCGAATCAATCTAATAATGAGCAAACTACCAGAGCAAACTACATCCTGCAGCATGTGGCACCAAACTTGGAAGTTCAGGAGGGAATTGGTTGCCTCACATCCTATTTCTCCTGGACGTGACTGCGTATTGCAGCCCCCATAGACTTTTATGGGGCTGCAGTTAGGGTTGCCACCTTTTCTTCCAATGAAACCCGTACACTCCAGCACCGTGCGTCAATTATTTTTGTTTTGACAATTTACAGGAGAGAGTGAGGAGAGGCAGCCAGGAGAGAGTGAGGAGACAGACAGGAGAGAGAGTGAGGAGAGACAGCCAGGAGAGTGGGGAGCGAGTGAGGAGATAGAGAGCAACACATCTGCCTGGAGCAGAACCCCTGCGACATTCAAGACTTATTTGCGCCCTGTGTTTCAGACACCTTCTTTCTCCCCAAGTTCTAGCATCCCTCTGTGTCCCATGCCTCCTACAGCTACTCCTTAAGCTGGAAAACCAGGACCTTGTGGTTGCCCCTGTCTGCCTGACATCATGACATCTTGTGTCCAGGTTTCAGCTGGCCTGACTCAGGACTCAAAAAATCTGTCCGGGAGAATCCTGAACTGGTGGCAAGCCTAACTGCAATGTTCCTGCAAGGCCTGGAAAGATAGGACATGAGGCACTGGGTGTATATAAACTTGTATCATCCATCAGGAGCACATGTGATAAGGTGACAATGCAGGAACGCAATTGGAAGACAGTTGTCTTCCCATAACAGGAAGTGCATTAACAAGGGCCTTTATCTCAGGATCTCCAGGTATTATGATATAGTGCCTCTGCAACCAAACTAAAAGTCACCATAAAAGATCATGTGCCCTGAAGTGACAAAGGGATCAGCAGATGGGAGTGCTGCAAGGGACACAGGAACACGACTCTCCAAGAAGTGTCAGTTTCAGAAGAAGCTTCACACAGCAATTATTTTTCAGTGGACAGGTGTTTGGTGGCAGGAGAGGCAACTACACAGTTTTTGCTTTACAGGCTCATCTTTTATGGGGACTTTTAGTTTGGCAACAAGGTGGAATCACAATAACAAGTTAAAGCATATATCAGGGTGTTTGGTGATTTGGGTTTACACCCAATCAAAGCATTAATTATTAAGCATTGTCCAGCTATATCAAGCCACTAAAAGGGATTCTGTGCAGGGCTTAATCTTGTTGTGCTGAACAGTCTGTCTAACTACAAGGGAGGGGGGTTAGAATACATTGCTTGCACATTCACAAGGCTCAAGAAATGGACTGGAGAGCTCAGCAGTAGCAGTAGGATGGCCTGGCTGCACTTTGTCTCCCTTATGCATTTCATGTCTTCATTTACTACCTATGTAGGTCAGATTCCAGTAAATCAGTGTTTGCAGTATTTTCGTGGAATGTGGAAATCTCTTCTTCATAACTGTTACACCTACACGAACCTTGAGCCGACCAATCGGAGCGCAGCAAATATTTACCTTGCCAGGGCAAGCAACCAGCACCAGCCATTGAAGGTGTGTGTCATTTGTTGTGCATCACACAGACTGGCTGATCTGTTAGGGACTGGAAGCTCTGTTATAGGATGTCACCCCGCTGTGCACCTGTGTGTTTAATACTACTGCTAATCTCTGGATCACTGGATGCTAAACCGTGAGTGTCTAATCATTGTGGCATATTTAGTATGTTCAGGGTTAATTATGAGCTATACAGAGGAATTTTTATTTTTTTAAATAGCATACTCTGATGAGATTACTCACATCAAGCCAAACTCTTCAACTCTTTTATGTATATCTTGAAACAAAATTATGGAAACATTTTCCTTTAATACTACAGCCTTTTTTTAATGTTGTGTAATAAGAAACAATAAATCCAGACACCCCACTAGATTCATAACAATCTGCATGACAGTAAAGATTAAAATCATTGGGATGTCATAATGCATGCAACACTCTGGGGGGAATTTATCAAAATTACTGGAAAATGCCATGTACATATATTCAACAGAGGGAGTGAGCCAATTACAGGAACAGAATTTTGAAGTTTCAGAGATAGTGAGGCTGA
The DNA here is from genome assembly GCF_000935625.1 of Nanorana parkeri. Lineage (NCBI taxonomy): Eukaryota > Metazoa > Chordata > Amphibia > Anura > Dicroglossidae > Nanorana > Nanorana parkeri. The sequence continues at coordinate 54,259 of NW_017306395.1, forward strand.
TTAATTTAAAATAGAATCAATATGTTACTTACTATGTCTCAATTTACTTGTTATGAGTCATACCTATAACTGGCTTACACTATTGTTGTGACTGTATGTCTCTATCCTAAATAAAGAATATACAAAAAATAGAACTGAAGCAAAAACATGTGTATAACCCCTATTAGTTTTTTGTCATCTGTATCGAGGCAGATTTCCCTTCACTTCCTGTCCAATAGCCACAACAGGAAGAAGGAGGAAATCCCTCCAAAGTTAGGAAAACCCCTGGTGGTCAACAGAGTCACCAGAACTAATGTCCCCATTGGTAGATTTCCCATCTTTTCCTGATCTTATGACAACCCAAATTCTGAGATTTTCTTTCACTGTCAGTGATATTAGTGAACAGGACAATCTCCCTAATGGGGACACACAGAGCAATAAAAACCTGAAAGATGCTCTAATCCCCCTCCACTCTATCCAACACATTAAAATAAAGTTTTGGCTTCAGTTCTACTTTAGAATTGTTATACAATTAAAGATTCACTTCAATTTCCAGTCTTGTAAAATCCTCTTTACTTATTTCATCTGCACATGATTGGATAATTGACGTATATCTTTACACAATGTATTGTGTGAGTATTCTCAAATCCTTTAGTAAATCATCCTTATCTTGTCTATAAACCGAAAAATGTGGCCATGACTGCAAGGAGGAAAGATTTGATTTTTATGTTGGTTATATAAGATAATTGCTACGTGAACATTGTGCACTATTGACTTTAGGCCCCTTTTAGATGGGAGGTTCGGTTCAATCAGGTCCACCTGTCAGTTCTTCAGACGGATCTGATCAGAAGCCCAGTGTTAGTCTATGGGCAGCTGGATGTAAACAGACATACGTCCATTTACATCTGATTAACCCCAACTCCACCTAGGTCTGGAACACCAAATGGAATAGAGTTACATTTTGGTGGGCCTGATTGTGACGGTTCAGGGTAATCGGCTGAAGACGTACACATGTCTGCTTACATCCAATGCCCCAAAGACCAAACATGGGTCCAGTAAGTTCAACTTTACCATCAAGGAAGAATAATGGATGGACACAGATGTCACAATGTTGACATTTGGTCCTAATTGCTTTGGTCAGCAGGGGATACGTGCATAGACAGAGGCAGTGGCTGTGGTTTTTTTGTAAGGTGTTCACACTTTAAAGGCAGTGCTTTGGCAGTAGCAAAATTAAAATGCAATGGAAGAAATGTATCAAGAAAATATAGATGTGGGTGAGACCGATTTTTATCAAGATAAGACAGATTTTTACTAAAAGCAGATGCACAGTTGAGAAGTGGTCAGGGGCAGGTTTTATTCTCTTGCAGTGCTACTTTTAGGGCCAGGCTGAGGCAGAAGAAGCGCCTGCCTTTGGCATTGTGCTGCAAAGGTGCAGCTGCGGTGGGAACCTGTCCTGCCTCTGCATTGCCCAGCCATCTCTTGTACTGTGCGGGACCTAGCTATCAAATTCGTAGCTCAGTCCAGCAGATTACACTGGGAGACCATGGCTCTCCCTGTGTAGCCAGTGGCATTCTGCTCCACTGTCAGTATGACACCTGCCCACTCTGTATAAGGAGCACTGTGCACTCATGATAATCAGAGCACTGTGTCCTGCTGACAAGAAGATCTTATAAATGTGGCTATGCCTGTGTAATCTGCAGAATTGCGCTATTAGCTCAGCGTATGCTCTACATTAATTTATGAATGAAAGCTACTATTGTAGTATTTTATTCATGAATTACTGTCATGTTTAGTTAAATGAGCTCTGTGAGACAGTGCTTAAAGTGCAAAATGCATTGTGTTGTGAAAGTGGCCTCAAATCTGCCCCACCACTCCTATTTAGCATTGCCTAGCTGTGCAACACAATTGATAAATGTCCACTATTGAATATTTTAGCACTACATATGTGAACAAGGTAGAACTGTTTGAGTGTAAAGCATTGGCCAGACGGAAGTCTAGAATCTCCACTGACTCCAATTATAATATCTTGTCTCTTTGTTTTTTTGCAGGCGCTATGCTTTTATTTTCCCTGACGCACTTCACTTGGGACATACCGAACATGCATGCTTGCATATGGAGGAAATCAAAGGATTAAGCCAAGTTCAAGTATCTCTTATATCAAGAGGGAGCACCATTATATTGGTAGAGAGAACCTTCCCAGAGAATCCTGTATTCACCTGTCTTCCAATGAAGGTATCCCAACAGTTCTCAGGTTTTTACACACATTTATTTAAAGCCAAAATTCAGAAGACACCACAGTAAAACCTCCCCAAAATGGAAAAAAACATGGATTCTACCATTACCCATCCTATTAAAATGCGCTTTTACTGCAGGCTATATCACTTCCTGTTCTAATGACAACACAGGAAGTTAGGATAAATGTAATCAATGGGGGACATTACAATGAAAACCCTGCAAGCATTCTAGCTCTCCATGCTCTATCCTAAGTTTTAACTGAAGATGGGCTTTAAAGTGTATCACAAATTTTATTTTAGTTTTAAATAAAGTTGGAAAGGATTAGAACTCCTGTTGGGTTTTAACTGCTATCTAGGGGCTCCTATCCAGTTTCACCCAACTGCCACAAAATGACAGATCCTCGACCAGCTGCTTTGTGTAAACAAGCTGGCCATTTATCCATGGTGACATCATTGACCAAATATGTTCTTTGAAGAAGTCATACTTTGTACCCCATAATCAATCCCTTAAGGGGTGGTGGGCTTGCAAAGGCCCCTTTATTATAAAGGGGGTTTCTAGATTTCACTATATACCATATGAAAACCCCCATATGCCTTTTGGGGGATAGGACTTGTGGGGTAGATGCTGTTGTCCCCTCAACATGGATACAGGGTGACTTGGAGGGGGGAAGGGTGGCTTTGCCTCTTAGTTTGATAGGCATTTTTCTGGTATAGTTCAGGAGGGGAAAGGCACAAAATTGTTTCCCTCCCTTTTCTGGCCACCCAAATGCCTGGATAAAGGTCTGGTATGAATTTTAAGGGGTGCCCTACAGAAAAAAAAGTATGGAGCCCCCTTTCTAAATTGTATACTTGACCTTTATCCAGGCTCACATCCTGACTGGCCAGGAAAGGAAGGGTTGCAAGGGTCTGCCCCCACAACCCCCTCTCGAACTATACCAGGCCTTCAACATTGGAAGAGTAGGGGGGCCAGAAAAGCCACCTTGGCCCATGTTGAGAGGAAAGGGGCCTCATCCCCACACCCTGTCCCCAAAAAGCAAAAGGGATTTGGGGTTTGTAGGTGAAACATCCAAATTCAGAGGGCCCCCATATACCCCTTGTTACTTATTCCTGAAAAGTTATGTTTGATGTTACTCAGGATCTCTGCCTGATTTGTTTACAGACACCAGCAGGGATCTGTTATTTTACAGTGGTACTGCTACCACTCAGCTAATGTTTATTCACAAACATCACCCGAGTTTCACCCCTTTTTGTCATAATGACTAATGTCAAAGACATAAGAAGTGATGGGGTGTCCAATCTTTTTAGTTATTAAGGAAACAATTGTCAGATGTGGGATCTCTTCTAACAATGCAGAAAGTTCTTCTCTCTTTCTGTCATGTCACAGGGACAGGAAATGTATGTCAATTTTCCCTTTGGACACAACAAAGCAATAAAACGGGATCAAGGTTTGAACTCTTCCCTACCCTGTTCAATATAATAACCTGGAATTAAACTTTTAGGGCGCATTTCAAAAACAGTTGGTCTTGTAGCATGTGTGGGACTTGGACAGAACTCAGAAGTCTGGTAGAGGTATCTCACCACTGGAGTTTTATTGGTTTTGGTCATTAGTAGGCTTTCCCGGGGCTTTAGATATGTTTTCCTTGGTTTATATTTCACATTTAGTAAAGTTCTACTTTTTTTCAACACATTTCAGGTCCCAAACGTACGTACAGATGATTCAGTGCATAGACTTATTTTTGAAAACGCAGAGTTGGAACTTACCATTAAGAATTCTGAGAAGAACATACGTGAAAAACGACCAGTCAGCCTGAAGACAAAGAAAAGGGATCCTGCTCCACAAATCTTGATCCAAACTGACAAATCTGTATACAAGCCTGGACAGACTGGTAACACTTAGATTCAGCAGTGATAACGTATAGAATAACATGTAAAGCAATGGTGCTGATGTGTGTGAATGTCTTCAAGCTTTTTGTAAGCTAAGCTAACTCAACTGCCATTGCGTTTGAAGAAGGGGCCGCATGTGGCTCTATGGTACTTATTTTGTGGACCTATGGGACCTCTGCACATGGTAGTATGTGTTTCATTTACCTAGGTGCTTGTGAAGCCAGTAAAGGAAATATATCCACACAGTACCTTGGGGTAAATGGAAATCTTCTTACTTGCATTTGACGTATTTTTCAAATGCACATCAAATGCAGGTAAACAAAGCCCCTGTACACAAGGCTTTAAACAAATTGGTTAGGGTTGTTTGATCGATTTTCTTGTATTATTTCACTTTGCTAAAACTACTAGTTATGTGTATAGGGTATTTAATAAGTATTATGTATGATTGAGGAGGACCCTAGATGATTGGTCTCTTTAACTGTAATTAGTTCCGGTTGGTAGGTTGTACACGAGCACACTATATGGAGTCTACAAATTTTTGTTTGTTTTTGTTTTCCTATATGTTTAAAAGTTTAAAACAAGGTTTTACAGTTGGTAATAAATTTATCAATCAAGACAGGCAAGTCAGAGACTACAGAGATTATGTAAGGAATATAAATTATGAATTCTATCTTTCCACTGTAATATTTCCTGATTAGGTCATAAAGATATGAAACAACAGTATTTTATGTATAACTGTACTAGTATGTGTCATATTATTTGAGTCAAATGAAACATATAAGAATGCGTCAAACTCATAGTTACATTTTACTGTGAAGGAAGGTGGAACACAAAGAATGTTATTAGAAGAGCATAACTATTTTTTACAACATTATTTTATATTCTGTATTGTGTTATTCGTCCTTTACTATTTTGTTTTTAAACATTTTACTTATTTTTATGTAAGAACACAAGTGATTTTAATCTTTGAGTGCTTCTTATGCTTAAAACTATTTCTCCAAAAGTTATACCAAAAATCATACTTCAAAAAGGGTAATTTGAACCTTTTTACTGGTTCACTGCAATGGGTCATCAGCTCAGTGACCTGCAATCTCTAGGAAAAACCTAATTGTCTGGGAGTGGCAAGATTTGCTGTGTACTGAGGATCATTCATCCCTAATACTGACAGTTCTCAAAACGGTATATTCATAAAGCAGTGAGTTTCACATTCGCCAAACATTCGCTGCAGGTGAATCTTCCTGGTTAATGTATTTCGAATGTCAGTGATTGATTGTTTTCGTGAAAGTCCTATTCGCTGCTTTATAAATATGCCCTAAAGTGTTTGTCTATGATAATTTTTTTGGATTTTGTCTAAGAAAGTGAAAAAGTGCCATGAACATCGTATGTTTGCAATGACCCATATTAACCAACCAGATTGTGCTTCAATGAAGTTAAATAGTTGAAAAATTATTTCTGGCTCGTTGTTATGGATTATGACACTTTGTACGGTGCTGTACATCATGATCAAGTCGTAACGAGTAAAATTTCTACTAGATTCCCTAGACCGTAATATTTATTATTCAGTTAAATGATTTCTTTATATTTTCCTAGTGAAATTTCGAATTGTCTCACTGGATGCAAACTTCAAACCTGCAGATACTCAGGTTAGTTGACAAACCAGGTGATAAAAGAGGATAGTGATACTACATATATAAATATCCCTAAATATGCTAGATAGATAGATAGATAGATAGATAGAATATACAGTATGTATTATACAGGTGAAACTCGAATAATTAGAATATCGTGCAAAGTTAATTCATTTCACTAATGCAACTTAAAAGGTGAAACTAATATATGAGATAGACTCATTACATGCAAAGCAAGATAGTTCAAGCCGTGATTTGTCATAATTGTGATGATTATGGCTTACAGCTCATGAAAACCCCAAGAACCCCAAATCCACAACCTCAAAAAAGTAGATTATTACATGCAATCAATAAAACAAGGATTGTACATAGAACAATATCGGACCTCTGAAAAGTACAAGCATGCATATGTACTCAGTACTTGGTTTGGGCCCCTTTTGCAGCACTTACTGCAATTACTTTTGCACGATATTCTAATTATTCGAGTTTCACCTGTATATGTACCCACATAAAATATAGTATTCTATGACATCAAAAATGGAACTGTTTGTGTCTGTGCCTACAGAATGAAGTCATACTCTGGGGACCCATGATCAGCCAAATGTGTTTGGGTTCAAATGTGGCATTCTCACATCCCTGGCCCACTGGATGTGGTTGCCTGCAGGGGGGATCTAACGAAATCTATAAGCCCTCCTAACATAAGGGGGCCCTCCAGATATCTAAAATAAACCATGTCCCCCAATGTAAATCAATCATCAATCACATCACCCAGGGATGTAGATCCTCACCTAACGGGCTCTCACCTCAACTAACAGCTCCCTAGCTAGGCATTGAATATACACAAACCACTCAGTGATGCTGTCTGACATCGATGACAATCTCTAGTCAGTGACATCACCCCGGAAGCCCTCTGGTTTGTTTACTAATTGAAACAAGCCTCCAGGCAGCAGAATTATTGGTCGCATGGATGCTGGCAGCCTACACAGGGTCCTAGCAACCAATGCCTGATGTTGCCCATGGGAGTGGAAAGTTGTAATGATAGAGCTAAATTAATGACTTCTGATTGCAGCTGCTTGAGGTTCAGTGGTCAGGTGAACAGCTAAAATCTGGTCATTTAGTTCTCGCATTCGATGAGCTATGAACATCTCAGGTTTGAGTCAAACACATGGTTGTCCCAAAGCAAAACCTCCTTTCTGTGAGTGATAAAATCAGAAGCATACAGCTGTAATATTGTAGATGTAGCACGGAAGTATACACTGAGCAGGTCACCAGTCAGTCTCCATTTCTATCCTCATCTACAAGTTATAGTCAACTACCAGAGATAAGATTGTAGATGCAGCAGATTGTAGATGGAGCATAGCAGTCCATGAAAGTCAGTGCTTGTTATTTCTCATATTTATATTGCAATGACATATAACGCAGTGCTTTCCAGAGTACATAGAATCATTTACATCAGTTCCTGACCCCGAATGGGCACACTAGAACACACTTGTGCAAGCTACAAAATCCAATACAGATAAAACCCCAGGTGGAGCCTGAACCCAGAGTTTAATGTAAGCAGTGCTAAGCACATACCCATCATATTCTGTCTTTGAATTGCATATCTGGTAAGGGGTCTTGTCACTCCTTTACATGTTCATGTCCCAAAAGGCTCCACCAGAAGCTTCACCAAACATGTCCAACTGATAAGAAGCTCTGGTATTCTTCATGAGGCACACAGGTTAAAATATGGAAATAAATGAATATTTTTTATCTAGAAAAGACTGGGATCCACAGGAAACAACCCACATGTACTTTGTGGCAATACAGACAATACTTATTTTACTAAGCTTTTAACAAAATTCAAAATAAACTCTGAAAACCCATACATAGTTTAAGTGTCAGCCACTACTTATTCTTTGTTTTCTTTCTTCCCCTTAGCTTCCCATAGTAGAATTACAGGTAAGATATTTTTTGTTAAGATATCAAAAAATGTCATCATAATTATGAAACCCTCATAATAACATTAAAGTGTATGTCTAGACAAAACTTTTTTAATCTTAGAGTGGGCAAGTGTTTAGACCCTCTGTGAAGTTTTATTGCTGTATTTTTCCCCATTGGGGAGATTTACACCTCTGTTTGTACTGGTGGCCATTATGACCAAGAAGAAAGTGATGTGAAATCCAAAATGTATGAGCTGTCCCCAGAACAAGAGATAAGGGTAAATCTTCCACTGGGGACACCTGTTTCGGGGACAACTATCCAAGTGGGAAATTTCCCTCACTGTGGGAGATATACTATAACATCGTAGTGCATCTCTGGGATAGGAAGGCAAGATACATTTCCCATGTGGTACACAGACAGTAAATAAAAACTGACAGGGGTTTTAATCTTTCCATACTCTCCAAAACTAAAAACAAAGTTTTAACACTTTTATAAATGTATTTAGTAACATATCTGATAATAAGAGCTGTACATCCAGCGAGCCCCTCTTCTCCCCAATCATCAGCCATGTCAAACATTTGTCATCATTCTTTAGTTTAGAGCCCATGACACTTACCTATCCCCATGGAGAAGTAGATCATTTCTTATCCAAACACTGTCTTACCACCTTCAAAGGTGGTACCTGATTTACCAAGTTTATACACACGACACGAACATGCCAAGCAAAAACACGCCATGATGCGTGCGCAATTGCATACGCTTACAACGTGAAATCGTGCAAAAAGGCGTAAATCAATGCCAAAGTTAGAAATGCTGTTCGTAACGCTGTAATGTACAGTATGTACGCTATGTACTACAAAATCATGCTAACGTGGCATGATCGTGTTTTAGAAGGTAAAAATCGCATGTGCAGTTAGCTTTTCCAGACCTCCACACGTCAGTGCTCTGTCAGGTAAAGTTTTTTAAAATGTGTTTTTTACTACATTCAGGGTACTTTTTTAAACTTTGTTTGTTAACGGGTTACAATTCTAATGTATTCCTATTCTTGGTGTAAGTTTCCCATATGTGATTGCATGCTAAACACTCTTTTTGAATTTCTCACGCCACTATTTGCATGGCGTATGGCTTCATGCGCATGCAATACGATGCGCAGGTAGGTAAATATGGGGCTATACGACTCCTAGGCAGGATGCCCTTTCAGAATGCTCGTGTTTGCTTAGTAATTATGGTTGCACGTGTTTGCGCACGTGTATTGGAATAGACATGCCAAACGTGCACGTGTTTGCATTAGTAAATCAGGCCTCTAGCATTGAGTTGCCGTTGCAGTTATCTTAAAATTTTTATCATACCAGCCAACTAAAGTAAGGTCAGCAAGTTTCTCCCTTTTTCCTATTAATATATATTCTGTCAGAGACAAACATTTAATAGTGGGGAAAAACTAAGAAAGATATAATTTACTGAAACCATAATATAGATACGAAAGAACAGAGAAACATGTGTGGCACACATTCTCATAGAGGAACTGTGCCCTAGCTGAGGCTTATGTGCCGTGCGGCATATGTTTGAATGTTTTTGGTTGTAAAATAAGCTCTTTTTTACATTTTAAAGATTTTATTCCAAATTGGTTGATTGCCTTTCAGGATCCAGAAACCAACAGAATTGGTCAATGGTTGGATGTGAAACTTAGGCAGGGAATGACTGACCTATCATTTCCTCTCTCCTCTGAGCCCCAGTTGGGGGAATATGTTATTGTGGCGAAGAATACAATCCACAAGTTCAGAGTGGAGGAATATGGTAAGAAACCAAATTTAAACAAAGTTGGCATAAACATGCATTTCTGGTAAAAAAAAAAAAAGATGGTCATGCACCAAACCTGATATTTTATATATAAAATGAAATTATTGGACATCGAGTCCAGGGCTCAGCTGGATTAGTCAAGCGGGGCTAAAATCTAAAATAATTCCCAATAGAGCAAAATATTCCTTGCTGGTCATCAGATGAAAATGTCTAAACTTTGGGGTTTATATACTAAAGGCAAATAGGATGTTCACTTTGCACAGGAATTTTCTCTTAGCTTAGTGACTGTGGTGAAAATTTACTTTGCAAAGAATACCCAATCATGTGCAAGCATAATAAAAAAAAATCAGTATTTCTGTTTGCATATGATTGGATGATGGAACTCAGCATAGCTTTACATCATTTATTAAGCGAAAGGAAAATTTCTTTGCAAAGTGAAAATTCCCTTGCAAAGTAAACAGCCTATTTGCCTTTTAGGATCCCTCATTTACTTTACTTTACTACTTACTATTCATTTACAAGATGCTTGTTCTGGGTTTGTGCTTAAAAGCTATTGAAACCAGACACAGTCAGGCAACTAGCATTTTTAGGAAACCAACAATGACAGCCCCCATTCTCCTTTCATGACCAGTATACTGTACTTTAAAGTTTTCACTTTCTACTTCAGCTGGTCTTTGTGCTCTTTTAGTATTGAGAACTGGCTCCATGTTAGTGTTGTTGATTGATGTTTTTAGTCAGGAAGAGACTAATTAGATAGTAAGAAAGTTGTCCATGGGTCTTGTAACACAATAGTGACCTATTTAGTTGCCTTACTATTAATATAGTCCTGCTTTCTATCACCCATTTATTGTTTGTCTGCAATTTTTGTGTTTTTACAATAGAAAATATATAGGGGTCTATTCATGAAGCAGCCGAAGGATCTAGCCGTATCTTGGTCAATGGTATCTTATTTGTGTGTCACTCTGCTGTAGATCCTCAGCTCAACTCTGAACTTGTGCTGACACTGTCTTTCCTTCTGGAGGGTGACTACTTTTGTTCCCCATGGTCCCTGTGTGTGTTATAAAGTAGCCACCACTCCAAGCTTGCTCCTGTGATAGAATATACCTTCAAAACAAAAATAGATAACTAAACATTAGACTTTAGTTCAACACAGTAGTGAACATGGAGTGGTATCTACTTTACAACACACACAGGGACCATGGGGAACAAAAGTAGCCACCCTCCAGAAGGAAGGACAGTGTCAGCATCAAATATGATTTGAGGCTCTAGAGCTGAGTGATACACAAATAAGATCTATTTTTGTTAATAGTTAAGGTACTTGAATGCAATTTTAGGATTTAACGCCTGAGTTTAGCTCCCTACACCATGAGCATCAATTCCAAATTGTCTTTCTCTGAGAATTATCATCATTACGTTGTTTAGTGCCTTTGTTTCCACAGTGCTCCCAAGGTTTGAGGTCATCTTTGAGCTCCCAAGGTTGCTCTTGAGCAACACAGAGACATTCCCTGTTAAGATATGTGCCAGGTAAGACTTGAATTCTAATTTCTAAACATTTTAGAGGAAATTAAGCGATAAACTGTAAATTAGACAATGAGATTTTATACTGCAGGGGACGTTTCCTCTTAGTTTAGAGAATGAGGTAAAGCTCTGCTGACTTCCATCACCCAATCATGTGCAAGCAAAACTACATTTGTTTTTTATTTTCACATGATGAATATTCTTTGCAAAGTGGAATTTCACCACATTAACCAAGCTAAGGAAATCTTCTCTTGCAAAGTGTAAATTCCCTTGCAAAGTGAACTGCTTATATGCTTTTAGTAATTCAACCTCCTTATCTGTATTAAAAGGTGAAGTTTGGTTACTAAAATAATAGTCTATGCTACACTCTTTGCACTATTTTGCTGAATAACCCGTCAGTAAAAATATATAGTTACTGGGGGTGCAGAGGAAAGTGTAATACCCCTCATTACACCCTCCCCTAAACCACAGATTGAACATTAAATTAGTTCTTTAATGGCACTGTAACATTCATTTTGAAATTATACTTATATACATTTTTCACCAACCAGGTACACCTTTGGAAAGTCAGTTTCAGGCCAATATAAAGGCAGCTTGTGTCGGAGAAACATGTTTGGCTATGTCCCATCATTAACCCGAAAACATGCCTGTGTTCATTTCAAGGGAAAGGTGAGATAAGTGGTGCTTACTTTTCAGCTAAGCTTAACGAATTGCAGCAGTTCAAGTTCCAACCAATCATTAATCTGATTGCTCGAAACTGTTATGCAATGAGGCATTGCAAACGTGCACTAGGCAATACATAATGCTAGCCAATCATTTTAAGTTGCTAGAGTGAAATTAATAAAATGTGAAATCTGATGTGTTGCTGAACATTTTTTGATTATAGTCCCTCCGTAGAACATAACCCTTTAGAAATTCAAATGCAGAGAAAGACCTCCACCGCTTCTTCCACAGTTCTACTACATGGATTCGTTTCAGGTGCTGCTGGTCAAAGAGCCATCCATACTCAACAGCAAATGCAATCCAAAGAAACAGCCGCATACTGCCAACCTTCATCCAGAGCTTCTTTATTTGTAAAATCCAATCAGCTCCAAACCTATGTTCCCTGCCTGCTGGTCGCTCACCTCTCTCCACCCAATTGGGCTCAGTTGTAGAGTAGTCATCTACGACTAAGCCCGTGAAATGCATTAGAGGTAAACAACCAGCAGGCAGGAATCATAAGTTTGAAGCTGACTGGATTTTACAAATGTAGTAGCACTTGGTGAGGATTAGCAGTGTGCGCCTGTTTCTTTGAATTGCCTTTAGAAATTATATTTAAATGCTTTTACTGTCATAAACAAAAAACATCTAGTAGAATATTTAAGTGGCACACATTTATTATATTTCCCTTTAGAATACATAAAATTGATATATCATTTGCAGAGTACCATTCTTTCTATATCTGTTTTGATTTGTGTTTGTTCTCCTTAGCTGGACAAGCAGGGTTGTGCCAAGTTAACCATGAAGTCTTATAATTTTTACCTTCAACACTCAACATACAACATGCAAATGTCAATACAGGGAAAGGCCACTGTCACAGAGGAGGGGACAGGTGAGGCTTTGAAAACCATTTATAAAAAATGTAATTTGGATCCTCGAAAAACACCCACCTTCTTTGCAAGAGTTACATGTTTTGTCTTCACACTGTTTCTTTTTAGGAATAGAATTATCCGCACGTGGAGCATCCAGAATCACAAGCAGAAATAATATACTATCTTTTCTTAATGCCAAGAAAATGTACAGGCCTGGGATTCCGTACACTGGAACAGTTAAGTCTTGCACTACATTTATTTTTTCATAGTGGTAGAATTCTGGTGCAGGTAGTTTTTGTTGCAAGCCTCCCAGTAAGAACTGATGTGCATAGTGTGGTAGCCCAGTGTTTCCTTAACAACATTTCCCCTACAATAAAGCACCCCTCTAATATGGAACCCTTCAAGTAGAACTATGGCCAAACTATGGGAATTTTAATATTTACAAGCAGTTAACAAGCTGTTAAACAAACCCTTACCCACCTCTGTAGCTATAGACACAAGCAATTTGTCCCAAAGTTGGTAACAGTTGCTGTAAAGTTGATCAAGTCAGTTCTCAGAACACTGATCTCCCTCCCAGAGCTTCTGCTCTGCATTTACAGCAGATATTAGAAGGCTCAGAGTTTACAGCGGAAGACACCTTCACTTTCATCTCAGCTGCTAAGCTCACCCCTTCCAAGCAGTGACTTGACAGCCTGCCTGGAAGGGGTGAGCTTAGCAGCTGAGATGAAAGTGAAGGTGCCTTCCGCTGTAAACTCTGAGGATGAATTGGCCACTGCTACAGGTCAGTGAGGGCTTGGTTTAAAGCTTATTTACTGTTTGTTCAGAATATGGACTCCTACATATAATCAGAAATGGGCCCCATTGTGTCACAGGACTCCGGGGGTGGAAGCAACAAAGACACCTGTTTGCCTTAGCTGCGTATTTGTTATTCAATAACTGGTACAAAAACATGAAATTGTCTTCTATTGAACATTATGCTGAATCGCAGATATTTCTTGTAATATCGCTCCAAAAAAAACCTATTGAAATGAAGAATGTAAACACCATTGTTCACTATGGAACACTATGGCGCTACACCACCAATCTTTGATCCTATCACTGCCACAAACTGAATGTAAAGTCATGAAAACCAGGGACGAGGTGTACAGCAGTACTCAGTGTTTGGCAGTCTATTGCCTATTAGCTACCCTTGGTGAGTCACAGAACACTTTCATGCTACTAACCTTGATGGAAGATGTATATAATGGATAAATTGTGTATTGCTGCAGGTAAAGGTGCTCAATGATGAGGGAGTCCCTGTCCCAGGCCAGGAAGTTTTTTTAACCTGCCAAGATGGAAATGCGACCTCTAAACACACTCTGTTAACAGATGGCAATGGACGTGCTGCTTTTATGCTGAACAATACAGAAAATTGGGTGGACAAAGTTGACTTAACAGTAAGTACAGATGTTGATTAAAAGCACAAATTTGAATGCTAAACACTATGTTTAGTTATTTATTATTATTTATAATATTAACAAGAAATCATTCATAATTACCCCTTATCACATTTGAAAGAAGACAATGTTTTAAGGGATGAAGCAGCCTCTGCATTTTGTATTTTGCTATGAACAATGTTCATCTGTTGCAGGCATCCACCATGGCAGAGAGTACCCCACACTTACCATACTTCTATGATTTAAATACCCCACATGATATGAATGGGCATTTGACTCTCTTGCCCCTGTATTCTGATAGCAAGAGTTACCTCAGCCTGCAACCTGCAGGAGACATTCTGTCATGTGACCCAGAAGAGGAAGCCCATGTGGAATACATCATCAGACGCATAGCACTGGAGGAGAATACCAGTCCATTGATTCTACATTACCTGGTGAGATTACTAACCTTCAGGAGCTTGTGAACATGATCATTTGTTTCATTTGTTTTTTTTTCCATTTGCTTTTTTATTGGTAATTTGTACATTTTGTGCATTTTTATAACAACACAATAAAAAAATTCTTAGTACCAGAATCCTAATAATAGTACCCCTATAAAAGAAACAAATCACAGAAAAAAATTTACTTTTAATTATAAGCAATCTTACTTCCCAGATGGAAAAATGTTGGTTACCATAATGTTAATGAGATCCTGCTTCTGTTTGGCCAAGCTCATTATGACTAAGGGGTCTATTCACTAAGCTGCAGTATGCAGCCGCGTGAATGACCGACCTAAAGCGAAGTGAGCCGAACGCTGTTCGGCTATTCACTTCAGGCTTTTTATGGCTGATTTCATCCGTATATCGGCTCAAATCAGCCGTACATCGGGTGGCTTCATGTGGCTTTGGGTCGGCCGAAGTGCAGGAGGAGTTCGACTCAGCCGATCCAACATCTGGATCGGCTAAGCCGAACCACCGGCAGGCTTCTCACTGCTGTTCGGTCTATTCTTATAGATGCCGAACAGCAGTGAGTGAATAGCCGAATGCCGATGAGCAGCATTCGGCTCGGCTGTTCTGCTCGGTCCCTCAGAGGTACCGAGCAGAACAGAAAAATAGTTTAAAAAGTACAAAAAAATAAATAGAAAACGATTATGCGGAGCTAGTAATGACAGCTAGCTCCGCCCAATAGTTTTCTATTGGCCGGTGGTTCTGCTGCCGTCAAAAAAAAAGAAGAAAAAAAACTCTCCCGGGCGCTCTGGGAGTCTCCCGCTCCCGGCTGCCCAGGAGAGAAACACTGTTTTTTGTTTTTTTTAGTTTTATAGAAAAAATAAATGTTGCCCATGGGAATGCATTGCTAGATTCCTATTGGCTATTTCAATTTGCAATAGCCAATAGTAAACTAGCACTGCACCCACTCTCTACTGCAGTTCTCCATCAGCAGAGGGCGGGTGCAATGCTAGTTTACTATTGGCTATTGGAAATTGAAATAGCCAATAGGAATCTAGCAATGCATTCCTATGGGCAAAAATGTATTTATTTTTTTCTATTCTGACACGGCTCCGTGTCAGAATAAAGAAAAAAAAGAAGAAGCAGTGTTTCTCTCTTTGGCGGCCGGCAGCGGGAGAATTACGGAGTGCCCGGGAGAGTTTGCTGTCTGGAGATCAGTGTCCCTGGTTAGCTGGTAACCAGGGACGCTGATCTCTCTAATAGTGACCGGAGCAGGCCGAAGCTACTGCTAGATCCTACTGCTAGATCCTTCGGCTGCTTCGTGAATAGACCCTTAAATAACAGTAATCGTTCTTGTTCAAACCTCCCTTAGGAATGATGGGCAGCAGCTTTTATTTCTGTACCTGTATCTGCCCAGGTACCTTATTTTTAAATGTGCAGGCCCCATCCACCTCAGCTCAAGGCAGGGGCACACTTTGACATCTTCACTTTGGGTGTCAGATCTTGTTTTGGCACTGTAACATAGAGCACTACCCCATTAACCATTAATAACCGGGTCATTACATTCCCCCATGCATTCCAAGAAGTATTGAGTTCCCAGGATGTCAGTATTTTATCCACCTAAAGTGGAGAGTACTAGTAGAGAGGCACAGGGGTGTCTGGAAACTACAAAATGCTCTTTCTTCTTCATGGTTGAATTTTTATTAATCACTATTATTAATATTACAATACCAATTGAACATATTTTCTATAGGTCACTTCTAAGAACACCATACTGACCTCCGGTTCTCATGATATACCGATAATTGGTCCTAATAAAGGTGAGAGAATATAGTATTGTAGCTGACCAGCATTTGTTTTGCACTAATCATTTTCATACTTACTATATGTGTGCACTTATTGTAAGTGTATTTAATCCTGCCATACTGAAATTTAAGCTGGATAACAAAAGTTGGTTGTTGCTTTGTATCAGAATGAAATACCAGAGGTGGTAGGGAAATTAATAAACATATACTGAACCTTGTGCATCACAGCAAAATCCATATATAACTGTTTGGTCGTTATAATCAAGTCCAGTTGCAAACATATGGTAAGAAGTTTAAATACGAATTAACACAGCCGATTGGCAAATCTACACTACGCAATGCTGGCAGTGCCATCCTGCTTAAATTAGCTGCTAACAGAGGCATGTGTAGATTGTACATTTTTACTAGAGATCATCTGCCAAAGCCTATCTGTTCTAAAAGGTCTTCCAAGATCTCCAAAATACTCTTTTGTCCCACAAACACGCCACACCAATTTGTTGATATCGAAGTCTTTCTGCTTCAACCTTCATGTGTACTGCAAAAACTCGCAAAGAGGCTGAGGGCTGTCCCTTTAAAGCATATCTGTTATCGTATATGCCCCACTTGCCTAAGCATGAATTTAAGGTAAAAAGCTCCCCAATGCTGTGACTTTGGTCTACAGAAGTCACATTCAAACTAAAAAACTAAAGTCAACTCCACACAACAATTATATTTCAGTATTGGGTAGTGGCATGCGTGTTGAATCACCTGCTCTCCTATATGTCCCTTAGACCCCTGTGGTGAGATTTCCTAATAATAGTTGTGTCTCTTCACTCTCTTCCACAAGGGCATGACTAGATGTTGCTTTTGCAGCTGGACGTACCATCATTCGTTTTACCATTACAGAGATCGTAGTGTTTGGGGCAGTTGGTGGCATTTTTGGTAGAAAAGTCTCTTTACTGGGGTTCCTGAGAGAAGAAGCCTGAGTATAAATTAACTTGTAGGCAGCCACTTGGCTACAATATCAGTTATGGTTGGGGTTAGCTCTAACTATTCAGAATATAATGCATTTCAAAAGATTGAAAGATTTCACCTGTTAACAAATTTCAAACTTTTACTCTGGCCAACCAGTTTTGGTTTCTGATAAAGTGGGTACGGATTACAATTTTTGTCAGGTTTTTATTGCTGTGTGTCCATCAAGAGACAGGAAGTAGATGACAATCTCACCTTAAAGAGCTGTCATTGAAATAGTTCCCCTTTGGGAAGTTTCCCCTGAGCTCTTGTTACAGTGACAGAGATGTCAATAAAACCCTTTTCCTGCTGTAGCCATTTAAAAAAAATAGATTACAGTTAAACTTCAGCTCATAAAGGATAGCGCTGAACTCGTACTCGCCCAAATGCTCCGAAACTTACCCCCGATACCGGAACAGCTGGTCAGAGGGAGATCTCTCTGTGACCGGCAGTGCTGGGGGAGCGTGGAGCCAGCATCCTTTCCAATTAGGAAGCCGGGTGGTGGGTTATGACCCGCCTCCCGGGTTCCTGATTGGTTAGGAAGCCAGGCTGCCTAGCCAATCAGAAAGCCGGGCGGCACGTCATGACCTGCCTCCCGGCATCCTGATTGGTCAGGAAGCCAGGCTGCAACCTCATGACTCGCCACACAGCTTCCTGATTGGCCAGGAAGCCAGGCAGCCTCGGGAAGTGAATCCAGTATTCTTTCACTATACATGATTATAATCTGCCACCCGGGTTCCTGATAATCGGGGCACACAGCACAGGTATCTGCGAGTACCAAAAAAAATATCAGTACTTATACTCGATACCGAAAAAACGGTATTGGTGCGTCCATAATAAAGGGTAATAAATAAATGCTATAGGATAAATTGGAAAGAATAATTCCCATTTTCCGAACTGGCCCAAGAAATTTGAGATGGATTGCAACCATGCATACATTTATACTTGTTTTTGTTTAGAGCTTATCTCACATTCAGTAAATTCCCTCTGAAAATGTCCATGTATGAAACATAAGAAAGTCTTCTGCAAATTATATCAAAACGTTGGCAATAAAATACTGACGCTTTGACTTATCTCCACCACAAGACCCTTGAATTCCTCTATATCTACTTTGGATTTGTATGGAAATTTTTGTGGATGAGCACCCGGAATTTACCTTACAAACAATGTGGAGTGGCTACCTCTGGGACTCTATACTGTATGTGTACTGTATATATACATATATATCAGTAAAGATGTAATTAGGTGCAACAAAAGGCCCATCAGGTAGCAGTAAAAAACAAGGTAGTGTGCTTCATACCATAGCATGCCAATACATAGACTGTGTTATGTGAGAAGAAACTGAATTAAAGGTCAATCTAGCGATCACCTCTGTGACAAAAGGAAGCCAGATCGATCTTAATCAAAAGGATTGTTTTCTGTTTATAGTGAACATGTTACAGGCCAATTACAGTTTCCCCTTTATCATGGCTCTTTGGATGAAACCATTATTTATCCAGCAAGATAAAGTGATTCAAAACCCACCGTATATAAAAAGAATTTGTATAGGTAACAGATTTACACAAAGGATTTGGATCCTTCATGGTCCAAATCCTTTGTGTAAATCTGATACTGTACATATAGACTTTCTGTATAAGGCAGGATTTGAACCACTTTATTTTGACTCCGGAACAAGGATTCCAAACAAATAACCCTAATGAAGAAGACACAGCAAATGCCCCAAAACAACAGGCACGTTTGTGATAAAAATTGATATCCCTGCCTTCTGTTATTGAAGTTCAGACCTCTAGTACTTGCTATATAGACTTTAATTAAAATATTGTATATACTTACAGTCTGTGAGTTGGCCCAACATCACTGATTTACAGTATGATATGAGTAGAGTACAAAAAGGGGCAAAGAATGAAAAGTATGGCTACGCATGATGAAAATGATAAACACTTTAAAAAAACCATATGCATGCTCTAGGGGGGAAAAAAAATAAGCAAAGCGCTGACATTGCCTTCTTCTTGACCAGTCTTATAAAGACCTCCATTGTACACAGCTCTATTCTTCTATGATGCTGTTTCTCTTGTAGACCTGCATGGGGAAGTGACCTTCAAGCTTCCTGTAGGAGCCACAGACTCTTCCACCTTTAATGCCCTTGTGTTTATTTTACTCCCCAATGGAGAGATAATAGCCGATTCAGTAAAAATCAGGGACAAGAAATGCTTCAAAAATCAGGTATGTTCTGTATGTGTACAATACACCATACGAGTACATTTCTGGCAAATATACCTTGTTTTTGAGTGAGCAGTAACTTTGTTTGAGAAATGGCCTGATCAGTGAGTTTATATTTCTTTGTTACTACACATCAGATGATGGCAGAAGAAAGGCTGTTTTGGTTACGTAGATAGATAGATAGATAGATGGATAGATAGATAGATAGATAGATAGATAGATAGATAGATAGATAGATAGATAGATAGATAGATAGATAGATAGATAGATAGATAGATAGATCTTCTGGGTCCATTTTAATTGACAACAAATCACATTGACAGGAATTGAAGGGGGACATAGACAACAGCATTTTCAGCAGAGTGGGGAAGGTTGAAACCTCTGCAAAATTTTTACTGATGTCTGTGCATTCTCATTTACCCCACATTTCTTTTCTTAGCATCACAAAGATAAAATATGAAGGGAAATCTGCTTAGTAGGGGCACAGACAGCAGTAAAAACCTAACATGGGCTCTAGCCCTTCCCCTTTTTATTTAGCACTAGAAAAAAGTGCTGGCTTTAGTTGGGTTTTAAAGTAAATCTCTCATCAAAACTTTTTTTATATATAGTGGGGAAAAATTAGAACCCCACAGAACATGACCCCAACCCCACAAAAATTTGAACCACTTTTTTTTGAATGTCCTCACTTCTTGTCTCAGAAACACAAGACGTGAGTGGAAACCTTTACAAAGTACAGGGAAATACTCTTTTAGACAGTTGTCATTGGAACTGAAGAACTCTCTTCATTGCATAGAAACAGAGGAGAGAAAAAGACCAAGTGGTCCATCGAGTCTTTCTATTCTTTTTATTTTTTGTTGATTGTTTTAATCTTTTAGACTGAGTATAGATCTAGGTTTACCCCAAGCCTGTTAAATGTCTGCCAATGAGAAATTAGTTGTCATGGTCTGGGAACTGGGGCACAAGGGAAAAATAATAATTGATAAATAACAAATAATCTTTGGTGAATGTATTCAGGTGAAAGTCGGCTTTTCTCCAGATGAGGTCCTCCCAGGATCGGATGTGTCTCTCCAGGTTCAGGCTGCTCCTGGCTCTCTCTGTGGTGTCAGGGTGGTGGATCAGAGTGTCGTGTTGTTGAAACCAGACAAGGAGCTGACTGTCGAAAAAGTAACATTCATGTATACCCTATTTTATCTAATGCCAGTGATGACTGCTACACAATTTTCATACTTCTTTAGCTTACACTAAATCCAATGAAAGCATACCAGGCAGTATTACTTAGTAAACATTTGAAAAGCTGGTATATAGAACTCATGTTGTAGTTACTAGGTTTTGCTATAAGATTGGCAATTCATTCCACCACTGCTAGCAAGAGCTTAAAGTATTACTGATTTAAATATTATTTACAAAACACCTTGCAGATGAAGACTATACTTAACTGTCTTGCTTTTCATCCCTTGAATCCTCAGTCTCTTGCACAGCAAAGCCACAAGCAGAATTTTCACTGTCCTACACTCTTCACTCCACTGCTGGGGCACTGTGGTTCCAGTTAGCACAGTAATCATGTAGTGGCAAGTAGGGATGGGCTGGATGTTCGAGTTGAACGGGAGTTCGCCGAACACAAGAACTATAAGGGCGTTCGGCGGTCTGTTTGACCGCTGAACGCCCTACAAGGCAATGCTCCTTGTGAAGCCCTAATTGGCTAAAGGCTTGCACCTGACCACAGTTCAGGTGCAAGACTTTGCCCGATCAGGGCTTAGTACTCTGTAAGAGCCATGATTGGGCAAAGTCATGATGACTAATTGTAACGTCCAGCCCAGGAGTTGTGATAGGATCGGTGTAGATGGTGATAGGGATTAAGGTACCCTCAAGAAGGTGGCGCCATGTTTCTAGGCCACATTTGATGGCCAGTAGTTCCTTTTCACCCACGGGGTAATTCACCTCCGCTGGAGATAGGGTACGGGAAAAAAACGCCACAGGATGTATCGGGGTGAGTAAGGATTCCCTTTGGGAGAGTATAGCCCCGACCGCTACTGAGAGGCGTCAACTTCGAGAATATATGGCAGTGCTGGATCAGGGAGACGGAGTATGGGTGCGGAAGTGAACAAGTATTTCAGATGGTCAAAGGCTTCTTGAGCTTGCCGGGTCCAGAGATAGGGAGTCTTGGTACTGGTTAAAGAGGAAAGAAGTTTGACTACTAAAGAGAAGTTCTTCACAAACTTTCTGTAGAAGTTGGGGAATCCCAGAAACCGTTGTAGTGCCTTTCTATTTTTGGGATTAGGCCATTTAAGGATACATTCTACTTTAGCCTGATCCCTTTCAATACCCTTGGGGGAGACTATGTACCCCAGGAATGGAATAGTGTCGACCTCGAAGGTACACTTCTCTAACTTAGCGTAGAGCTTGTGTACTCGGAGTCGTGATAGCACCCAACGTACGTGTTTCCTGTGTTCAGGGAGGTTGGTGGAGTAAATCAAAATGTCGTCCAAATAAACGACGACACATATGTCTAGTAAATCTCGGAAAATATCATTAATGAAAGCTTGGAACGTGGCTGGCGCATTGCACAGCCAAAAGGGCATCACGGTATACTCTAATAGACCGTACCTTGTACGGAAGGCTGTTTTCCACTCGTCTCCGGACCGGATACGAATCAGATTATAGGCCCCCTTGAGATCTAATTTAGTGAAAATGTGAGCTGTTTGGAACCTTTCAAGGAGTTCAGGGATTAGCGGTAGCGGATATCGATTCTTCCGTGTCATTTTGTTTAATGCACGGTAGTCGATGATGGGCGTAAACTTTGGTCTTTGTTCCTAACGAAGAACATCCCGGCCGCGGCTGGGGAAGTAGATGTTCTAATAAACCCTTTTCTGAGGTTTTCGTCTAGGTACTCCCGAAGATGTTTGAGTTCGGGTTCAGATAAGGGGTAAACTCGACCCACTGGGATGGGGCTAACGGGCAATAACTCTATAGGGCAATCATATGCCCTATGAGGGGGCAGACTTTCCGCCTTTTTCTTGCAAAAGACTTCTGAGAACTCTTGGTACTGGGGCGGAAGTAGTCCTGTACTCACCTGTAGTATGGGAGTGGAGGTATAGCACGTTTGTTTGCAATACGTGGAATCAAGGTTCACTTCATTTGTGGACCAGTCTAGTATGGGTTGATGTAACCTCAACCAGGGTAGTCCTAGTATGATAGGGAAGAGGGGAGATGGAATCACGTCAAAAGACAGACACTCCACATGGTGGTGCGGTGACGTTACCATCAAATGTAGCGTCTCAAATGCTATGGGACCTGAGGATAGTGTAGTGCCATCAATAAAGCTGACAGACAAAGGGTTATGCTTTCGTTGAGTGGGTATTTTATTTTGTCTTACTAAGGACATATCCATAAAATTCCCACAGGCGCCGGAATCGACCATGGCCTCAACGTGTAGAAGTTGCTGGTCCCACTGTAAGATTAAAGGGATGTAGATATAGTTGGTGGAGTTAGCATGATCAGGGAGGAGGTTACATATATATTAATTCTTACCCTCAGTCTTTCTTCGAATGAGAGGGCAGTCGTTCACCGTGTGGTCGGGCCCCGCGCAATAGAAGCAGAGCTTGTTTGATCGCCGTCTTTGTTTCTCATCTTGCGATAAGGGACCCCTGATGGTGCCGATCTCCATAGGTTCATCCCTGGGTGCATACCTCTACGAGGTATGCTGGTATAACTGGAAGCTCTTTCGCCCCATCGTTCACGCAGTCATCTATCGATGGTGACCGCACGGTGGATGAGGTCGTCTAGAGTAGCGGGTAGGTCTGCTCTTGCCAGCTCGTCTTTAAGAGAGTCGGAGAGGCCTAGGCGGAATTGGTTCCTTAACCCGACCTCATTCCATTCCGTCTCTCTTGACCATCTTTTGAATTCCGCTATATAATCTTCGACGGGTCGACGTCCTTGTTTCAAATTTCTAATAGCACTTTGGGCAGTAAGTTGCTTACCTGTGTCTTCGTAAAGCAAATCCATGGCCATTAGAAACTCCTCAAGGGACTCGAGGATGGGGTCGTCAGCTTCCAGATACGTATTAGCCCAGGATCTAGGTTCTCCCCTCAAGTAGGAGATGAGGGTCTTTACTTTTATACGATCATTAATGTAAGTTCTGGGTTTAAGTTCAAACATAAGTTTGCAGGCGTTGATGAAATCCCGGTATTGTGCCCTATCTCCTGTAAATATGTCTGGGGCACAAACCGTGGGTTCAGGGTTATCTCTGGGCCTTCCTGCACCAGCCCTCTGTTCATCTAGGCGAGTGCGCAATCTATGATTCTCGATTTGTAGATCTGCCACCTTAGTAGTGAGGTCTTCCAGGCGTGTATTAACATTGAACAGGTGAGCGGCTAATTCCGCTGGATCCATTACGGCTTCTAGTGTAATGTAACGTCCAGCCCAGGAGTTGTGATAGGATCACAGCTGCGGATATTAGCCTAACACCTGTGTTTGAGTTGGCTCAGGGCGAGGGTTCACTTTTACACTCTGTATGTTAGGAGTGATGGTGGAACCCTCTATAACATCATATGCCAACCACAGGAGTGTTCCTTCACACAAGGATAATGTAACCGCTTCACAGGATGGTATTAAGAGTATTCCTAGGATAGACAACTTGATTAACCCCACTAACTGCAGGGGGATAGGGCCTACTGTATGGAATGAATCGTACTATGCTATTTAAGGGTACATATACACGTGAGTACTTTAGCAATGGTAGAAATATGTGCAGCAACTTCAACACACCCCCAACTGACACTTATTTTGAATAGCCTCAGCTGAGGTAAGGTTACTTGCGGTTGAGATGGTTAAGTCCAATGGCTGGTACCAGCTCAGCTGCTCCTGGAATTTCCAGGGAAGACTGCAAGCATCCAGGAGGTTTCACAGTGCCCAGGAGATTAGAGATGTAGATAGGGGGGTGCAGGGAAGGATCCCTGACTGTGCAATGTGCTGCAGCAGCGGTGGCTGAGTGCTGTGGTTCTGAGGTTCTGACCTCAAAGCAGGTCGGTTCCTGTTGTGTCCGGTTCGTGGGCGAGTTGCACTGGCTCGACGTTCGCAACACTAGAACGCCGAGCAAATGCAACTCGAGTCATTTTAAGGAGGCGGAGATCCCGGAGTGGGAGGAGTCAAGAGCGCCGGCCGACGCCTTGGTCTCCTAGCGACGTCACGCCGCTGCTTTGGGAGGCCGGCCCGCGTTGCAACCCGACGTGCACGAGAGATCCCCTTACACTAATCATGGCTCACCTGTCAGATGACGTAAAACTGTACACAGCTGCCAAGCTAGCTAGCTGTCAACGCCGCCATCTGTCAAAATGCCATTATGTTCGTCGAAAGTGGATGGGACGGCAGTTGTTTTTTTATTATTATTTCTATTTATTTTTTATTTTGTCGAGTCGTCGTCATCGTGAGCAACACATCATTTAGCTCTTAGCAAAAGTGGCTCCTCACAGAAAGTACATTTCCTACCTGAACAAAGAATTCTGTAATGACCTGCACATTTATTACTAAATGACAGAATTCACTGACTCTTTGAGAACTGTTTATAAAATCAAAGCCAACACCTTTTACATTTTTTTTCCTCAATTTATTGTTATGTTTATTTTACAGGTTCATGCCCTCTTTTTTGATGATGAGTTTCCACTCTACCCAGCTTCTGGTGGCCTAACACTTGAGCCCCATCATTGTCTGAATCGTCCTGGAGAGTATCATCAATTTCCCTTTGATATTCTGATAGCCGAGGATGAAATCTACAAACTTTTTATGGTACTGTTGAAAAACATTAGGTTTAAAATATTTTTAGTTTTCACTTTTAGAAGATTGTCAGTGCACATTTTACGATGATTACAGTGTAGTCAGAGAAGCATGCAAAGTCCTCTAAGTCCTCCACTGCTAAAGAAAGTGCTTAGTTAGGAATAAAGATAGTGTTTGAGTCCTTACTCTTAGTTGGGATGGTGATTTGCATTCTTAATCTTAGTTGGAATGGTGTTTTGATTCCTGACTCCTAGCTGAAATGGTGTTTTGATTTCTTACTCTTACTTGGGATGGTGTTTAGATTCCTGACACTTAGCTGAGATGGTGTTTAGATTCCTGACTCTTAGTTGGAATGGTGTTTTGATTCCTGACTCTTAGTTGGGATGGTGTTTAGATTCCTGACTCATAGCTTAGATGGTGTTTTGATTCCTTACACTTAGGTGGGATGGTGTTTAGATTCTTCACTCTTAGCTGAGATGGTGTTTTGATTTCTTACTCTTAGTTGGCATGGCTTTTAGATTCCTAACTCTTAATTGGGATGGTGTTTTGATTCCAGACTCTTAGTTGGAATGGTGTTTTGATTCCTGACTCTTAGCTGAGATAGTGTTTAGAATCCTGACTCTTAGTTGGGATGGTGTTTAGATTCCTGACTCTTAGTTGGGATGGTGTTAAGATTCCTGACTCTTAGTTGGGATGGTGTTTAGATTCCTGACTCTTAGTTGGGATGGAGTTTTGATTCCAGACTCTTAGTTGGGATGGTGTTTTTTTTATTCCTGACTCTAAGTTGGGATGGTGTTTAGATTCCTGACTCTTAGCTAAGATGGTATTTAGATTCCTGACTCTTTGCTGAGATGGTGTTTTGATTCCTTACACTTAGTTGGGATGGTGTTTTGATTCCTGACTCTTAGTTGGGATGGTGTTTAGATTCCTGATCATTAGCGGACCCTTAGGTAGGATCGCGTTTGACTCCTGACCTTTAGTTATTATGGTGTTTAGATTTCTGACTCCTATAGAGCAAATATATATTTTGCCTCTAGTGTCCCCCAAAATATACAAAGAGTTGGCAAGTCATTAAGTCCATTATATTTCATCCAGTGTAATTTTCTGTAATAATTTAGCTTATCATTCAATCTTTGTTTTCTTTCTTACAGGACATAAATTTGAATATTATCACAAGTGCTCCAACTAGAAAACCTTTGCTGTGCCCTGATTCATTGGGTTCGGAGCCAGATGATCCAGGTAATTTGGTTACTGTTGTTCTAAAGTAAAATAATTCCATCACTTTTCCAGTAAGAAACATTTATTACTTATAATGTTTAAGAAAACAATTGACTTTTTACTTTTGTACAGACATGGATTTTCCTGTAGCGGAACCTGGTGTAGGGTTGAGTTCTGACTATTCACGTATACCAGGGATTGGAGCAGCTTCAGCTGGGATGCCACTAGTTGGTGGGGTAGGGTCTCTCTATGTACCAGGAATTATAGGACCGGCCACACCATCACTTAATGCTATCCCTGGCATCCCAGCTCTAAGAAAGCCAGAGGTTATTAGGAAGTACTTCCCTGAGACCTGGATATGGGAACTGACTCCAGTTGGGTAAGTTACTGTCTCTGATCAAAAAAATATACAGTGAAATATATTTTCAGCATACTTAAAATGCCTTATTTTTAGAATCGTTGCATCGCAGAAAAGTTACAAATCAGAGAATAATGTATCTGCATGCTGCATGTACAATAGTCATAAAACAAATTGTCATCTTAGGGAACCTGGTACAAATAGAAATGATAACAAGTAGAAATGTATTCAAATGTTTTGTATGTGGTAACAGTTTGGAGATCAGGTGTAATGAAGAAAAGGTCATACAGTGCAATGTACAAGTTATGCCCATTTATGTTCTTTACTGCATAATAAAATGTTCAATAAATTTGTGGTTTCCATACGTGGCATGGTATTATATATAACCTAGATTCTTTCATCTCTTTGTAGGCAAGGTCAAAGTAACAACAATACAGCAGTATTTACTCTATGTACAGAAAACCTTAAAATAAACCTTTACTAATAGACACATGGACGCTGCCATTGTTGATGTTTCGTTCTAAAAATGATAGCTGCCTGGCTGTCATATTGATGCTCTCGCTTGAGTACTTTGGGTCAACAAACATGCTGATAAGCTTTTTCTAGGAAGGTCATAATGGCTGCCCTCCCATTTAGCTCTTTAGAAAGGTTTAATTAAAAGCCCACCTTCTGGCTTAGTCCACCCCCCCCCCCCCAAACTCATCAAAGCACCCCCGCTCCCCTGACCCTGTATACATACCTTTTTCTGGGTGTCTTCAGTTCAGTCTGATAATGTCATGGGTTTTTTTTCACCTACTTCTTCCTCTGCACAATGAGATGGTGCTGCTCTCTGCACCTTTCTCCTGTGAGTGCATAGCAGGGGGTGGAGTCTTGGCATCCTGGGCTCACGGGTAATGGGTTTAATGACACTGGGCAACGTTTAACTTAAAAGATTAGTAACACTAGAGCTGTCACAGACTTTGGGGGACAATATCAGAGATAGGGTGAACATAGCTACTGAAGCTGATTTTGTATTTTTGTTTAAACATGCTGTTTAAAATAAACTATGCTGGTCTTTACTTTTTTTGCTCAAGCTGATCTTGGGCTTTAAGGATGAATTTAAAATAAAATGATGTGCTGTATGTTTTAGGGACTCTGGCATTGCTGAGCTCCATCGGCCAGTTCCAGACACCATCACAGACTGGAATGCGGGAGCTATGTGTATGGGACCCACTGGATTTGGCTTATCTCCCCCTGTGCCTCTCAGAGTCTTCCAGCCTTTCTTTGTGGAGCTTGCTCTTCCATACTCTGTAGTTAGAGGAGAGTCATTTACTCTAAAGGCTTCTGTGTTCAACTACTTGCAGCACTGTATAAAGGTAAAACCTGTGGAGATTATGTCTAAACTAAAGACTTAACAGGTTTTCTCCTACTGTATTTCTTTTTCTTTACAATCCTGTAGAGCAGGGGTAGCTAAACTTCATCCCTCCAGCTGTGGTGAATCTGCAAATCCTATCATGCATCTGCCTCTAGAAGTCATGTCTGTGGCTGTCAGAGTTTTGCAATGCCTCATGGGACTTGTAGTTTTCACCACAGCTGGAGGGCCAGAGTTTGGCTACCCTGCTGTACAGTCTACTCCATCGTCAGTAGCAGTTCAAGAGTGATTAAGTCACACAATTATATTTCAGTATTGGATCAACCCTAATGAGCTCAATAATATACATATACATATCTGATGAAGACACTAGTGCCAGGATGCCCCCTTCATGGTTTCTGACATCATCCTATCCAACAGCACAAAGAGTTTATACATTTTGGATTATTGGCAATTGAACTATGCTATATATCCAAACCCATGAAAAATCAAAATATTACCTTTGGGTGGACCTTATCTTTAACTAGACTATGATGAATGAAGGTTCTGGTGGTAGAGAAGCAGCTCTGATACCTCAACAAGAGGAACTTCAAACAGCTGATGTTGTAACAAAGGGTTAAACTCCTTGTTACTTATAATCAATCTGATAACAGGTTACTATGCTTAATCTATTAGATAGCGAGATCTATATCGCTGGGTGCAGCCCAATAAATTTAACTGACAAATGATGAAAGTATTCAACTCTCAAACTTTTTTTCAAAAATGAATCCAGCTCAAACAAATATACATTGCCCAGCAAAGCATTGCTTTACATTTTCCCCCAAACACTAATCATCATGTTTTCTGAACAGCTGCTTCCAACTCTCTCAGCTCAGCATCCCTGAACTTCCTGTCCCGTACAAGTTCACAAAGGACCATGCAGACTCCAGCAACTGTTCATCTACTAGCTTAGGAGAGAGGAGAGGGGGCCAGATGGGAGGGGAGTAGCTTGATTTGCTAGCTCACACAAGAGTGACTGCATAGCACTCCGATTGAGAAAGGAGTGAACCTAAAACAAGGATATCAGGTCCAGTGCTCAGGGAACTAGCTGATTCTGCAGGAATCTAAAACTTTAAAACATCAAGGAGCAGCAACCATTGTAAGTGATTTTATCAGCATTTGAAATAGCTTAAAATCCTTTTGACTTTAATATCACTTAAATTGATAGTAATACATTTACTTAGCTTGGATTAAAGAGGTATTACGGATAATAAACTAGATAGATACAGCACCATTCCAGTCCAGCAGAGTCCTGAATCTTTGATTGGATCAGAAGTTCTTGGAGATGTCAATCTTTCACAGGCTTTAGAGGCACAATCATGCCCTGAGTAATCTCAGCTAGTCTTTGTCTTCTACCTATACATTGAATATAACTTCCTTATTGAAGGGCCTTCTTGTGTCCTGCTAAATACTGTTTACAACCAGTTTGAACAAATAATTGTTCCAGCAGCACAAAGGACCATATGGTGCATGGCAGCTCAAGCAGTATACCGCAAGCAGTAGCTCGCCGTATACTGCGGCCTCTCAGGGATACTGAGGGTTGTGGCTGTTACTAAGCTCTGATACCACAAGGCGCTGCAGTGCAAGGGCTGGAAGAGCATTTTTACTGCAATAAAGAGGTGCTTTAAAGAACTTCAGTAAAAAAAAAAATATGAACCCTTGCACAGCGCGCCCTGGTTACTATTTAAACCGCGCGCGCTGTCAATTGTCCGGCACCGGCGTGACGAGGGGACAAGTTATTTTTCAGGCCCTGTAAATTATAGTTTCAAAAAGTATGTGGAGGGGATGCTCAATGGGGATAGTATGGAGTCCATAAAAAAAAAGTATGTGGGGGGATGCTCAATGGGAACAGTATGGTCCCCTCGTCATGCCGGTGCCGGACAAATGACAGCACGCGCCGGTTTAAATAGTAACCAGGGTACACTGTGCAAGGGTTAATACATTTTTCAGTGTGGAGTACTATGGAGGCAGGAGGGTACACAGGCGTCACACACAGTCACAGATACTACTATCAGTATATCACTCCCCTTCTTCTCCATCACTTCTGTACTGTATTATGCAGTGATGGAGAAGAAGGGAAGTGATATGCTGACAGTGTCACACACGGCACAGTACCTGCAGGATCTCTGTCGGCCTCACACCTCATGTGTACGCTGGACCTCAGAAGCCCCTTCCGGCTCCTCACGGCCACACCTCCGTTGCGCCAGGCTGACTGCTGGGTAATGCAGTCCACTGGCCGGCGGCAGCTCTCCTGCTCCTCAGTTCGCCGCTGGCGGCATGAGAGAGTGAAAATGAATGTAAAGCTGCCGGCCGTTTAATTACAACGGCCGGCCGGGAAGCTACTCGTCCAGCACTGGCGTCCACTCGTCACAGACGAGTGGACGAGTGCATTTTTCGAGCCCTGTATATATATATATACAGTATATATAGTTCATGTAAATCAATAACTACTAACAAAATGTAATTCAAAGGTAAGCGTAAAAAGCTTTTGCAATTAGGTCACAACTTATGCAGTGGCCAAATATCCCAAACCCAAAAGAGGACCAGGCGAAGATGTTAGCATTGACGAGGGACCTCACGGGTGTCACATCACTGGATGTGAGGGGAGAATATTTCAGCTTTAATATTGCAGACTTAGCTTCAACGTAAGAAAAATTATGTGAAACAGATAAATCTTTGACTTTTTCCTAATATAATTTTATACATTTTATTATATTGTGGTTTAGTCTTACTTAGCCCTCATTGCATTTCATTTTAAATGAGTCTGTACAGTATTGCAATTCAAAATATCTACAGCTCGCTGTCCATGGCATGCAATATAACCATTTGTGAACTGCTACTCTATTATAAAGCTTTAAACATAGGTCCTGCCTCAGAGCAGACAACAAAATATATCTGCTTTGACTTTTATGAGCCAGAATAGAATTATCTGTGCTCCTCAGTTTTACTTTCACTTTGACACTGGGGCCAGACTTTCTTTGACTTTGTGGGTAATCTGTGTAGAAAGCCATTACCCTGTCCACAGAAATTGTCCTTACTGGCCACTGACAAAGTATTTTTGGACATTGAGGTTCATTGGTTTTCTCCCTGGACTTTGAACCTGGTTGCTATGGGCAACAACTTTTCCACTCAGCCACGATGGGTGCATTGCAATGGGTGCATTGGGTGAGAGGGTGGGAGAGACAGCAATAAAAACCTGATAGTGTTCTAATCCCTCTCCCCTCTATCCATAACTAAAAAAATATATTTTGCCTTCAGTTGCACTCTAAGCATCAGAGACCTTGAAAGATATATCCTATCCATGGAATTATCTCTTTTTTTGTTCCTAGGTTCAAATTGACCTTCTTCCTTCTTTGGAGCTGGAACAAGAACTGTGCTCCAAATGTCAGTACAGCAGCTGCCTTTGCGCAGAGGAGAGCAAAACCTTCTACTGGAATGTGACAGCCAGCAAGCTGGGTGAGATACCACAATAAAAAAGCAAATAAAGGAAATTGTAATCCATCTCCACTCTAGCTAAAGCACATATAAATGTTGTAATAAAAAGGGCTTTTTGGAATTTACAATATCTCTATTATATCGATAATTTATTGCAGTTTATTTATGTATTTATTAGTTTCTTTATTGCACTGCAAATTTATTTCCTCCTAAAATGCTCTGATACTTATGTATTCTATAGCAGACAACTTTGGAATTTAATCATGCAACTTACTGTATTTCTCTGAGCTGTGATATCATTACTCTATAAACATAAGACATGTTGGGCAGCGAGGTGGCTTTGTGGTTACAGATTCTGCCTTGCAGCACTGGGCTCCCCAGTTTAAATCCCGTTCAGGACACTATCTGCATGGGGCTTGTATGTTTTGCCTGTGGGTTTCCTTCCACATGCTCTAAGGACATACTGCTAGGTATTATCTTTGATCTAAATGGGCCCTTATATGTGTGTGTATCTGTGCATGAATGTGAGATAGGAACCTTAGATAGTAAGCACCCTAAAGGCATATATGGCATATATGTAAATTATTGGTGTGTAGCGCCCTCTAAAATGTCGCTATTCAATTTTGAAATACCTGGACTGTAACCAGTCTAGATACTGATTATACAGAGCTCTGCATTCTATAGGGGTTCCTTGAATCTGCTGGATCTAAGCAGATCACAGCGATATCAGCATTAGCCGTTGCTAAGGGAGAAAGCTGTCCTCCGAGTATTTCCTATGGCATCCTACAGACCCTAAACCCTCTCTCTCCTATTGATGTTGCAAATAAATACCCTAAAAAGACCCTAAGACTCGAGCCATTCTGTCCATGAGTGTCGGTGTGCTGTTGCTGATCAAAGGGGACCGGTAGCTGGAACCAACAGGTAGGAGAACCCATTTCCATATTCAGCGGCTCCTTCGGGGGTGAGCGCTACAGGTGCTATATAAGTACCGTATTTGCCAGCGTATAAAGCGACTGGGTGTATAAGAAGACTCCCTAATTGTCCACCTAAAACATAGATTTCCGCTATACTCGTCATATAAGACTACACCACTTCCGAGGCATCACCATTTAAAAACATCATGGATGGATGTGCGGTAATACTGTATGTACGGTAGCTTCAGCTACATACAGTATACCGCGCTGAGCCAATACGGCGAGCAATGTATTCTATTAATGAATACAAAGCTTGCTTGGATTGGCAGAGGTTGTGTACATCGCTCGCCGTGATTGGCTCAGCTACTGTATGTAGCCGAAGCTACCGTGCATGCAGTATTAACGCACATCCAGCGGGCTGACAGATTAGGGATGTTTGTTTTGGGCCAGCTCGGCCTAAACGAACTAAAGGTATACATTGTATACCCCGTGTATAAGACGACCCCCGATTTTCGGGGGATGTTTTTAAGTATGAAAAGTAGTCTTATACGCCAGCAAATACAGTACCTATAATAAATAAATACTACAAACAAGCATAGATTGTTAGAGAAAACCCAATAAAATTCATGTAATCTTCATAAAGGCAGTGTCCTTGGTAGCAGCTTGATCCTAGTGGTGTAAGGACAGAGTGCGTTACACAAAGCCAGCAGTACTGCCCATGAATGTAATAGATGGTGAGTATTAGATTATTATATGACTGGTCTGTTTGTCCTGATGTAGGGGAGGTGAATATCACAGTGAGGACAGAAGCAATAAACACACCAGACATGTGTAATAATGAGATTCCTGTTGTTCCAAAGCAGGGAAATACCGACACTATCATCAAGCCACTTATTGTTAAGGTGAGTTTAATGGCCAGCTGCCTGTCCTTTACTTTTTTCCTTCCAATACCTTCTACATATTATTTTTATTTTACAAACAAATATTTAATACACGGTGCACCCATAACACTGGTGCCACAGAGTCTAATGGGTTTACTAAAGAGAGAGCACAACTAGTAGTCTTTTGTTTGCTTTTTTTTAAATTCTCTTTGTAGATTTTTGAATTTAAATTATGTACAGAATCCTAAAGATTAGAGAGAGGGGTGTCACTCAGTTGTCTGTCGATTTTCAGCTTGAGCTTTTGAGCTATGTATAAAACAGCATTTTTTAATTGCATACATAGGAGCCTAGAGTTCCACCTGCTGGCTGAAAATAAACAGGTCATGCAGTATAAAAAGGAAAATTAAATTACAAAAGATTTTGTGTTAATTCTGAACACCATACAGGAATGACATATATTTAAAAAAAACACACTGCGGTGAATTAATCAAAACTGGAGCAGCCAAAATCTGGAGTAGCTGTGCATGGCAACCAATCAGCTTCTCTCTTTCATTTTCAAATCTTAACTGAACAAACTGAAGAGAGAAGCTGATTGGTTGCCATGCACAGCTCCTCCAGTTTTTGTCTGCTCCGGTTTTTGATAAATCTTCTACAGTATATATTAAATTATGTCCATTAACTGCACTATGATTTCAGCCTGGTGGTGTCTTGGTGGAAAAGTCTCACAATTTCATGATTTGCATCCCAGTGGGACAAGGTAAGGAATGATCATTAGTATCTAAATTCTTAAATCTGTGTATTACTGCTTTGACCTCTTTCTCTTTCTTTTTTTGTCGTCTTATCTTAGCTCAGGCAACCCCAGAGGAGTTCTCCCTGAAGGTTCCGGAGGACATTCTGAAGGATTCAGAGAGAGCATATGTGACCCTTTTTGGTAAAAACATCTACTAGATGATTACATATGGGGCATATATGTAAACAAGTAATAAGCATCCAGAAATTGCCCAAACCAAAATCAGCATCAACAAACCAATCCTAGAGCTGAGATGAAGTCTAGTTCTGTTTAGTTTTTCCTAGTGGTTGTCAGGTTTTACAATATAATGTGGGAAAAAAATATTTGTGGAAGTAATACACTATATGGCCAAAAGTTTGTGAAAACCTGACCATCACATCTACACTGTACGGCCAAACGTTTCTGAATATCCCTCCAAAATATTGAGTGTGTTTCTATTGAAGAGTGCTATTACTGATAATTCATACAAGTACATTTGACACAAATGTGCTTTTCCAGCCTTGCAGAGACAATTTGCGGAAGGCCATTCTCTGTTCCAGCATTATTATTATTATACAGGTTTTATATAGCGCCAACAGTTTGCGCAGCGCTTTACAATATAGGAAGACATTACAATCACAATACAAATTAAGACACGATGGAAAGGAGGGCCCTGAGGACTTACAATCAAGAAGGGAGGGGGAAGTGATACATGAGGAGGGAGCTGTGTGGGGATGAATTGTTTGAGAACGTAGGGTGAATAGTTTTGTTAACAATCTCAAGGGAAAAGTTTGGGGAAGGTGCACGGGGAGGAGGAAATATCAAGAGCTCAGTTATTGAAAGATTGAGTTTTAAGAAGTGTTGCGACATCCAGACGGATATGTCAGATAGTAGATTAGTGACACGAGAGGACACAGAGGGGGTGAGTTGTGGAGTAGAAAGATAGATATTTTATATTTGAATGGATGCTTGTATTTTGAAATAACACCAGTTAGACCACGATCCCTTACTATAAGACCTTCGCTGACATCTTGATAGATCCCTTTCTGGGAGCGTATAATGCCATCCTGACGGGGTCCTCCCCCCCAGCAGACACAAACACCAGTTAGACTTGTATCATTTATAGGGGTTTTCAAATGCCAGGAACCTCCAGTTGTCTTAAATTACAACAAATACATAGCAGGACAAATGAGACACACTTGCTCTGTTTTATAATGGCTAAACTAACAGAGAGCTATAATTTATGGCAGAAACATTGCTCTACTGGAATCTCCAATAATTTTAAGGATATAAGAAGCCAATCAAAATAAGAAGCCAGCTATACATTTTTTGTAAAAATGATTCAAACTACATTTTGGAAAAAACAAAATAACATGTTTTTGCTGTATGCACACATGGTATCTATCAGCTATTTCTTTCTCAAACCCAAGTTGGTGCACATTCTACTTCCTGTAGGAGATATGATGGGTACAGCCATGCAGAATATGGACCGGCTCTTGGCTATGCCATACGGGTGTGGAGAGCAGAACATGGTCCTCTTTGCCCCGAACATCTTTGTTCTGCAGTATCTGGAAAAGACTCATCAGCTGACTGATGAGATCAAGAGTAAAGCCACTGAGTTAATGGAGCAAGGTGAGAGACTTTTTCATTATCATTTAGACACACCTGTATTTCCCAAAGTGGGGAATATTTACCACTGTAGGTGGGACACTCAGGATTTCTGTGCAGAGTTTCACTTTGGGAAAATAAAATACACACACCACACTTTCTCAGTTGTCCAATTACACTGATCTACTGCCAGTAGTCACTATGCTAGTCTATTCTTATCATAGAGCTACTTACACCGGGATTTCAATTATGTTTCCATTTCCAATATGCAGCATAATGGTTTATGATTTACCTATAAATTTACCCTACTCTGCTTGGGTGTGGTACTGATTAAAACATATTAATGTCCCTGTTTTTGACAATTCAAAGTTTCTTGCTTTATGACTCACAGTTTCCTTTTGGCGCTTCTTCTGCCAGTGGTGGACAGGCTGCTAGAAACCAGCACATCATAGATTTTGGCAATCCAAAGACCTGATGATAAAAGACTTTCTAAGAGCAATTGTTGGCAGAAATACATGAAAATGCTCATTTGTAGTGTTTCAAACCAGTAACTAATTACTGGAATGGCTTACATCTCATGTTATTGGACAATTAAGGTTATATAGGGCAGATCTGGCTGGCAAGAGTAAGGCATGGTTTCAAGGGTGTATATAACCATACAAATTGGACTGTGATTGTATTATTTCTTCCTTTCCTTTTATTCCTACAGGGTATCAGAGGCAGCTTAACTACAAACATGCAGATGGATCATACAGTGCGTATGGGAACAGCGAGGATGGGAACACATGGTAAGTTTAATTGATAACAGCATGAGACATACCATATCAGAATTAATACACCTAATTCAATAAGCATTACTTTTTAGATATTTCAGCAAGCCATAAATTGACTGGTCCTGGAGAAATGGCTTGAGGAGGTTATCGTGTATGGCTTTCTTGAAGCCATGGAATCCAGACAGTTCATTGAGAAAGCAGTGAACCCTGTTTTATTCACTGCATACAACAGAACAAAAAAATCGCTCAATTAATATCCAACCACCAAAGGCCAAGCATTTTATGCAACTGAGATAATAGTCTAGCTCTCCATGTGACCTCAGGTCACCAGCGCCACAATCAATCTGCAGACAGATGCTGTCTTAAAGCGCTAGCACAGGTGTTGCTTGCTGATTGAGCAGCGCATCAGTACCCTAGCTATCAAGCCCCCCTGTGTCTCCTGTATGCTTTTGTGTCCAAAAGCCCAGTTCTCCCAAAGATTGCTGTTTTCCTGTGTTCAGGACCCCAGTGCTCCAAAGGCTGTTGTTTCCCTGTGCACTGCAGTGTCCAGTACCCCAGTGCTCTCAGAGACTGCCGTTCCCCTGTGCATTCCTGTGTCCAGATCCACAGTGCTTCCAGAGACTCTTGACCCCCGGGCATTTCCAGGGACCCCAGATTATTTGCTATATCTAGTCAGCTAGCCTGCATTGGTGTGTTTGAGGAACGCAACTTGTGAGCTGTGCTCCAACAAAACCCATTAGCAATTGTGGGGTGCTCTGGCGAATACCAGGTGCTCCTTAGAATCTGCGCCTTGAGCTACACCTTTGCTAAACATGCAGATTCCCTGATCTACAGTACCAGTACTATGTGTCTGTAATGGATCTGATATCACTCCTGCATCCCCAGAGGCCCTAGAGCTTCCACTGCCAGAGGACATGGACCCCTGGTCATGACAATGTTTACATTGAGATTGGCAGATCTATTATTGCAAAAGATCACTGGGCTTGAAATACTGTCCAGTTGATATACAGTATGTCTGGAAAAGCATTCCCCAAAAAACCAGAAAACACTCAGTGCTAACAAAATTATCAATGTATCTGCCAAATGGGCCATACCTTTATTGATTAAAAAATGTACTTCAAATTGCTTCAAAATGTAAATATGAATTCTAGGTAATACCATTGCTGTTATGTAGATTCAGTTATATAGATCAGCCTCATTGTCTTTGCAGGCTAACTGCCTTTGTGGTGAAGTCATTTACCAAAGCCAAAAAACACATCTACATTGATGAAACTCGCTTGAGTCAATCCTTGTCTTGGTTGACGGGAAACCGCTACTATACTGGCTGCTTCCGTAACGTTGGCAAGCTCTTCCATTCTGCTCTAAAGGTAAATCAGCAACTGACTAGAGTAAATGTCAATGAACTGGTCTGGTGCTACAATATCATTTGGACTGCAATGAAAGTGTAGAACATTATGTGTGCTTGGAATTGGGATAGCACATACTGTATGTTCAATATTTAAAGGTGATCTGTTGTTAAAAGTGGATGTACAGCCAAAATGTTAAAGGAATACATGTTTTTTTTAAGCATAAGAAAAGGGACTAACTTAATGTTTGTTCAGTCTACTAAGTTGTTGTATTTTACTGCACTTTCTCTCAATGCAAGTCTGTGAGCTGGCCAACTCATGGAGAACACTATACTCACTGTGTGGCTAATATCTAAGGGAGGGGCAGAGTATTGCACTAAGCCATTGAGAGTTACCTGTAGCGGCTGCTCTGCAATTTTCTGTATTTAATAAAAAATGTGAATGCTGTGTCAAATTATTTCTTTTGATCAACTATTGTTACATTATAAGAAAAAGCTATCTATACTATTCGCAACTCTATTACCCAATTTAGGATGCTATTCTAAGCAGGAGGATGCAGCAAAATGCTTTCTTCTATGGGATAATGGATAATCCATACAGCTGATAATGTTATTTATGAAAAAGGTTTACATCCTTTTAAAAATGATGTAAGGTATTTTTTGTGCCATTTTAGGTCTTCATAAACATATGATTGCTATGTCTATATGTGCACCTCTTTTCTATATATGCTCTGAGCCATTCATGTATGTGTTGCAGGGTGGAGTGGAAGATGATGTGTCTCTGTCGGCATATGTGACCATAGCACTGCTGGAGGCGGATGTACCAAAAGATGTAAGTACCATTAGCTCTGAGTGTAGAAACAGCAATCAGAGTCATTTATTTAGGTTGGGTTCTCAGTCTTGGGTTGCTGCACGTACATTAGATTTAGATATATCCTGAATTTCCATTATGTCTCATCTTGCTATATGTTTAACAACATAGACGTCATTACAATTTTTATTTACTCATCTATCCAATGGGTAGACAACCCAAAAAAAAGTCATATTTTACAGTTTGCAAGCCCTTAGATGTGGTGGCTGCATTAGTCTTTTTTCAGGCTTATTTCTTTATTTTTACCTGGCTATGCTGCCAGGAACCTCCTCTTCTAGGGTGAAAACGCTCACTCACTGAACTCCACGTTGTCACCCTCGTGCAGAAAGTGTGGTAGGACTACAGAACACCTCTCTCTTTCATGCCATCCTCATTTCAGGGGAAAGGGGAGGATGGGGGGTCTGCAATCGATCGAGAACTGGGCAGGGCTGATAATACTTCTTGGGATTTCACAGTAGCAGAGCCAATGGGGTTGATTTACTTTGCAAAGTGCTTTCACTTAACTTAGTGAATGGGGTAAAGCTGTGCTGGCTTTAATGATCCAATCATGTGCGAGCAAAAATATTTTTTTTGTTTTTTTCCTTACAAATGATTGGGTATTCTTTGGGTTTTCACTTAGCGTCACACAATTCACCATGCTAAGTGTAAATTATTTTGGCAAAGTGTACATGCCCATTTCCTTTAGTAACTCAACCCCACTGTGTTGTCAGCTCAAACGGGAAATTACAAGCTCACTGGATTTCTGGAAGGAGTATTTGTCTGTATGTGCAGCATTTTTAAGGAGATAAAACATTGGGAATTGTGCATGTATTGGAGAGATGTACTGAATATGTTATTATTTGAACCATACCTATACTATAACATGACCAGTTTGATCTTCTGAACATAACATTATCCAAAAATGTAATTTAGCATGTTTGCACTAATATGTTTCTTGATTTTTTGTTTTTTTAGAGTCTTGTTGTCAGGGGTTCAGTGATTTGTCTGCAGCGGTTGGCATTGAGCGTGACTAATAT
Organism: Nanorana parkeri; assembly: GCF_000935625.1. Classification (NCBI taxonomy): domain Eukaryota; kingdom Metazoa; phylum Chordata; class Amphibia; order Anura; family Dicroglossidae; genus Nanorana; species Nanorana parkeri. The sequence goes on from NW_017306395.1 coordinate 94,016, forward strand.
GTACACCCAAGCATTGCTGGCCTATGCATTTACTTTATACGGCGACTGGTACCACCGGCAGATCATGCTGAACAGACTGGAGCAAAGAGCTGTGAGAAGAAGTAAGATCTGTGACAATTATATAAATTATTAAATTATATAACATCAGCACAGCTGAACTGAATTACAATCAGTCTGACAACTATACATATGTTGGCTCTGTATTGGATAGATCTCGGCTTTTATTTGTGTTCATAAAAGATAGCGGAGTTACCTAAGATAAACTATTGACAGTGCACCAAATATTTGGCGCACTCAAACCTATTTTTTTAGGATGCGCCAAATAAGTTCAATTTGAAGGAATAGAAAGGAAAGATGCAACTACCAAAAAGACCAACTGTAAAAAAAATCCCATGTGTGACTTTTTGCACAAAATGTTTCCCCTAAATCCCCATAAATAATGGCTCAAAAAATGAGTACATATGTACATAGGATGGTGGTGCAAGACAGTTACACATTCTATTATGTGCCAAGTAAACTATATTCGTGGCAACATAATTGTTTATTTGACATGGGATGCGCCAAAATAAAAAGTCACCTGCAACACAACGCATTTCTCAGCAAGCGTCAACCTTAGTTTATGTGGCCCATTAGCTTTCGGTGAATCAATGAAAAATCTATTTAGGGTATAGAATTTTAAATGTGTAACATTGGGATGTTTTCAACGTTTGTTTAGTTGTTCAGCATTTGTGGTTTTTTTTGCCAGTGAAATTCAGTAAGTATCACAGGGCATGTCACCAGTTTCAGCACCATGGACAGGAAATGTACATTTTTATAGCGCTCAAACTGGAGTGAACACAGCGTAACAACTTCTCAATAACTGATACATGAAAACTGAAGGTACTGAAAACTGCTCTGATACTCTGTCTATAATAACTAGGGATGAGCTTGGGTTTGTTCTTAACTCGAGCTCATCTGAACCCGGAAATTAGGTGTCAGTGCACACCCAATCAGCTGCACCCAGGGCATTACCCACCCCGCAATCACATGTAAACAAAAGTACGGGATGCTGGTGACATCACTGACCCTATATGGCCATATGGCCATTTTGGTCAATGTCATTCACTTGGGAGCAAAACTGAGTTCATCCCTATTTATAACCTGCAGAATTTGACACTAGAGACTGATTAGGGTAAATAGGCTAATAAGACTGATTAAGGCTAATTTGTAGAGATAGTAGACAAGAGAAATCTAGATGATCCATATATTAATTCCCACTCGAAGCAACCAACGCTACACAGCACATAAAAGTGTATGGATGGCCAAAACCTTTCATTTTCACGACACCGCCCCCCTTTCCTCGGGAGATTCACCCCCATTTGTCCTGATGACCATTGCATTGTCACTGAGACAGAAAGTGATAGGAGAACCAAACTTTTTAAGTTGTCACCAGAACAGTAGGTAAGGGTAAATCTTGCAAGGGAGACACTTGTTCCAGTAACAACAGTCTAAGAGGGGATCTCTCCTTACTTTTTAGAGGTTTCCGCTCACTTCCCATTGTGTATCCACAACAGGAAGCCAAAGGAAGTCTTTTCAAAAAGACACAGATAGAAAAAAAAAAGCTGTCCCTTAATGAGGCAGCCTAAGATGCTTGCCTCAATGGCATCTCATTGGGTCATGTGGGCCCTTTTCAGCCAGATCATCTCAGGTTACTAATAGCTCTTAGCAACCTTTGATACTCTGGTCGGCTCCCGGTCCAGCTCACTGACTTCACTGGTTGCCAGGGGCGGAGCCGAATGCTCAGGCTGGCATCCCACCCAGCTCCTGGCAACCTGTGATGACAGTGACAGACAGAGCCAGGGCCAGACGTACCGACTGCAACCCTACCCCCCATAACTACCCCTGTCCTGGTAATGTGCACCCCCCTTGGCCTCAGCAGGCTGCTAGGGCACCCCTGCTAGCAGGAGATTTAACTATCCCCATCCCTACTTTATCCAAACCTAAAAAAAATATGTTTTTGCTAGAGACACATCCAGTATACACTTTTCCAGGCTCATTGACATATACTGTACATCCATAACAGAAATTATTGTTTACTTATTATTTAAAGTCTTTGCTTTTTGTGACACAAGGTAAAGCCATATCCCAGTTGGATCAGGTACACATGAGATATCTATCTTTCTATTTTTCATGTGTCACCTTTGCACTCCTTGTTCAGATGGGGAGCTGTACTGGCAGCCAAGGCCCACATCTCCTTCTGATCCGTTCTGGCACCGGGCTCCCTCTACAGAGGTGGAACTGACATCCTATGTGCTCCTGGCTTTGCTCTCAGCATCCCCTGTAGATTTTGGGGGAGCTTCTCAAATTGTCAAATGGCTGAGCAAACAACAAAATGCTTTTGGAGGATTTTCATCTACCCAGGTAATAAAGTAAAAACACTTTTCAGGAAAAAGTTAAACTATTTCTTCTTCCAAAAGGGAGCTGTTCGGTGATTGAAACCCTTCAGATTATTAACTTATTTGGGATAGGCAAGGTGTGTGTAAAGTCTAAGCACTTAAAAGCAACGGGTTAGAATTTAATAGATATCTATGGGAACAACTGTCTTGACAATCATCCCATTTCAGCATAGTTGATCTTACATTAGCGCTCAGATTTTAGGCAGCCCTTGTATTTGTCAAGCATGTTAATGAGTGCAGGACTACAAACCACTAAACAGTGTTCTTACAAGTGCTTTAACACTGAGGAATTTCTTTAAAGCTAACAACTAATCTATTTGCTTGTTTTAGTCTAACCAGTTTGGCCATAGGCAACTTCTTGCTGCATGACAGTGCAGGCATCTCTAAGTTCATGTGTACATATTCAGTTTTCTTTAATGAGGAACTCCAGGAATCTAAAACATATTAACCCTTGCAGTATGGCTACCCCCCATTGCAAGGGTTAACTGCTTGTTTTGGTCTAGGGGCTGGAATACATAAGATATACTGATCCCTGGTTTTGCAGTAGTGAGTGCTCACCTCTCTTTCCCTCTGCTCCAGCTTTCCCTTGGTATCCTCACATCTAATGCAAGTCAATGGACCTGTATTAAATGTGATGGCATCAGTGGTCCTTAGACCACTGGAGCCTGGGGATGATTTGAGCCCCTAGACCAAATGAGCACTTAAACCTTGCAGTAATGGGGTAGCTCCACTGCAGAGGTTAATTTTTTGGATTCCTGGAGTTCTGCTTTAAAATGCTCTGCTTACTTAATAATAAGTATTTTACAAATAGCTGTTTTAATTGCTTTATGAGTACTGTGCCAATATCTTTGATTTCTTTACCCAGGACACAGTTGTGGCTCTTCAGGCTCTGGCCAAGTATGCAGAGGCAGTGTATAGCGGTACAAGAGATGGGACAGTAACAATTAGTTCCAAGGCTGGATTTCTGGAGAAGTTCCATGTGAACAACAAAAATCGACTAGTTTTTCAGAAGACGACACTACCAGGCAACCCAGAAAACTATACAGTGACCACCACGGGAAGTGGCTGTGTCTATGTACAGGTGAGAGGTGACTGTGACGTTAATATCAATATTACGTATGAAATTCTCTTTTCCCTCATCTTCAGAAAATGCAGGATTCAATTTAGTGACCTTAGGCTGCCCCTAATTTTGTTAAGCCATCCTCAAATTGCAGCACCAGATATCTGCGAATCTGGGCCTTTTAAACAAACCTGATTGTTTATCTAGAGCTTTCCTGGGGTGGATTAGTCTTAATAATCTTTAATGATCTTTTATGACAGGTGTAAATTGCTAATACCATGGTAATTGTGTTGCACAACTCAGCTAATTCCCTACAGATCGCCTGCTGGATAACGAAGGAATATTTGGTATCCCACTGAGTTATAAACTGAGAGGGACAATATTAACCCAATTTTCATAACTGGAAAAGGGTAATGGTATCATAATATTAATCACATATAAAGCTGCATCTCGTCAAGAGAAAGGCACATATTTCAATCATAGTTGGGTTAAAAAGGTCAGAGGCCTGAAAAGCCACATTTATCCTCCTGGGCCAGCAATAGATCACACCTATGTCACATTTAGAGTCGATCAAAAGCTAATTTCCTGATGCACAATAATGTAGGGGTTATCAGACAGTAATAGGTAAGAATATTAAACTATGCTCATAGTTATGAAAATTGACAGTTTGGGAGGAGCAGAGAGGGACATCGTAAAGGCTCAGCCCTCCTACTCACCCTCCCCAGCTCAGTGACACCCCGTAGAAGACTGACAAAAAAGATGCTGCAAAGGCAGCTAAGGAGGCCCTCATTTTCACATCAAGAAGAGGCCTTTATAACGTCAGAAGGAGAAGCTCATGTAACACCCAAGAAGAGTTCCCTTTTACCTTCAGGAAGAATCTTTGCAAACCTTGCTTGGAGAAAGAGCCATTCAGGTCCATTTTCTGTACATTGAACTAAACTCTGTCAAAACTTATAAACCCAGGACTGTTTAGTACTCTGTTCTTATTCCTTTTTATTTTACTGTTGTTATCTCTGTCTCTCTTTAACATATTTTTCTGTGTACTTTTCCTGCACTGTTTCTTTTATTAAAGGATGATCTTAACCCCTTCATGACTGAGGCCCTTTTTTCAATTTTTGCACCCATGAATATACCACAGGTGATGGATTACTATGCTTAATGGAATGGGTAATGCAGATGATACTGTTAAAATGCATTATTTCTTGCAAGGTCCACATTAACTGACTTTGATGAATTTTCTTTTTTCTCCAGACAGTCCTGAGATACAATCTTCCTGCAAGGAGGAGTCATGCTGCCTTCATGATGACGCTGGATGTGAAGTCAATTCAGTGCACCAGAAACCTGCCAACACAACTTGAGCTCAACATAGCAGTAGTGTGAGAAGTTGTTCTAATTTTTCATTGTGTTTCATCGGCCAATGGTCTTGTGTGGAGTCCTCATCATACATGGTCATTTTAGTATTAAAAAGTACACAAAATAGTTTTCATTCAATGCCCTTAGTTTCTAATTTAATATGATTGTCCACTTTTAATGAAAAAATTAAAAATCAGGTCCCAGTAACCCAAAAGAATCCTAGTTTTAGCTAGATGATAATTTCATTGCTATACTACCTTCCAGGTAGATTGCTCTTAGGGAAAAATGTATAATTGGACAAGTTAAAAAGCCTCTTTCAATCAAAAATGTTCTGTCCGTCATTGGTGTTCTCCCTCCCTTCTCCCTTGATATGTCTATATAGATCACTCTGGATATTTTCTGCCTGCATATTTACCTGCCCTCTAATGCCCTCTAATGTCTATGGGCTTCCATATTCTCCTTCTGCAAATGACATCAGAAGGTAATCATAAAGAGTTAAATTTGTAGCTGCCTTTGTGGGCTTGTGTGATGGACTACCCTTCAGAGGTTCTAGATTAATGTCCTGTGAGGTGTGTGTACCATAGCCTGAGAAGGGTGTGCAAATTCAGCTAGCTGATGCAATGTAATTCACCACTCAGGCATCCAGTGCTGTCACTGGTTGCCTGAGTGGTCAATTTTCAATAGGTAGCCTTTTGTAGACTAAAGGTCACAACTTACAATGGTATTTCGTCATGTATTTTAACACATGTATTTAGCATTCTCTATATTTGTTTAAATTGCAGATACGTAGGTGCTCGTTTGATGTCTAACATGGCTATTATAGATGTGAATATGTTGTCTGGTTTTACTGCAGTGAAAAGCTCCATTGAACTGGTGAGTTGGATAATCCTCATGTAAGGTGAAGGTCTTCATTTGAGCAGTGCCCTTAAAGAAATGTTTTTTATTCATTTTGGCAAGATAAGATGACGCTCTGGCTCTATTGTATATACACTTCAGATGACCAACAGCATTGGGCCTCCTCCTGTGGGCATGGGAGGGCTATTTGCCACTTTGTTCTGTCTGTGGCTCTTGACATTTAGTAATGTTGGCCTATTATATTCTGAGATGTGTGATGTCCCAGGAGGCCAGGGGCAGCATGGACTATGACACTCTGACCTAGGTGAGAAATAAGGACAGTGCTAAAAAAAATAAGTATTACAAAATCAGAAAATAAGGATAAATTATTGTAAGAGGAGTTAAAAGAGACAAAGTTCAAAATTTGGTAAAAGGTCCACTTTATAGCCTAGCTCTGGGCACTATGAAAAAAACCACCCTCCACACACACACTGCAAGGAGTTAAAAGCTTGTTAAAGTGATATTAAAGTCAAAAGTTTTTGTTTAACCTATTTCAAAAGCTGAATGCATCTGTTACAATGGATGCTGCTCCTGATGTTTAAAGGTTTTAGCTCCCTGCAGAATCAGCTGGTCCCCTGAGCATTGGCTCTGATATCTTGTTTTAGGGGGGCTCCTTTCCCTTGCAGGGTCCTATGGGGTCCCCCTTGTGTGTGCTAGTAAGTTGTGTGTCTCCACAAACACATAGGCACGGCAAGGCAACTCACTACCCTGCTCCCCCTCCCTTCTCCAAGCTAGTAGATGAACAGTTGCTGCAGAATGATATTACTGTATAAGGCAGAAGTTCTTTAACATCACTCCATTATATAACTAGATTTCATGTCTTTGTGTATTTTATAGCTGAAGACGAATAGAGTGATAAGGAGAGCAGAGACCGGAGATGACAGCCTAACCCTGTACCTGGAGGAGGTCAGACCTTTGTCTTCTTCCATCACAATCTGTGTATTGATCCAGATTCATTTTGTTGTTTACTGTAGAAGGCTTTATAATGAATTGCCAAAAGAAACCCAGTAACAGTTTGGATTATGAAAGCACCTTCAGTCTTAAGGTGTGCAGCCAAATTTCTATTTAGGTTTTGGATAGAATAAGGAAGATTTAGAAACCCCTTAAGCTTTTTACTGCTACCCAGAGCTCAGATAGAGAGCTTTTCCCGCATTTTCTGTCCCGGCGACAACACTTTCACTAGACAGGCTTTAAAAACTGATGGAGGTTCTAACCTTTCTCTACTCTACTAAAATATATATAT
>NW_017306395.1:101017-121497 GCF_000935625.1 Nanorana parkeri
ATGAATATATATATACTGTATATATATATATATATATATATATATATACAATGTATAGTGATTTGTATAGTTCTTCAAGGCATGTCCCCCTTTCCCTGCAGATTGGACGTTCTCCTATCAGATTTGCACTGACAGTGGAACAAGAATTTCCTGTGATAAACCTTAAACCAACCACAGTGAAGGTGTATGACTACTATGAAACAAGTGAGTACCCTGGTGTGATTAGAAGGCAATAACGTAGGGCTGTTACTGATTAAAATTTTCGTGTTCGATTAATCGAAATTTTTTGTAATCGATTAATTTCAATTAATTATAACATACATACAGATCCAACTACATTGGCCTATACACATACTGCACAGCAATGAAGTAATAAAATGAACTAGGATCACACTAATCCAGCACGTTAATAATCTCACGTGCCCCACTCAACATGGCCGCCGCTTGAGTGGGGCAACTCAGAATAATAACGTGCTGGATTAGTGTGATCCTAGTTCATTTTATTATTTTATTGCTGTGCTGTATGTGTATAGGCCAATGCCTTGGCTGGCGCTCATGCAGAAAGATTTAAAAAATGTGTCATCGATCAAAAAAATGTTAATCGATCAAAAAAATTAACGATTAATCGAGAAATTAATTGTTAATTTGCACAGCCCTACAATAAAGGTATCTGGGATTCCGATTCTCAAGATCTGCACCGGTTAGGCAACCTCTGCACTCTAGCTGTGGTGAAACTGCAAATCCCATCATGCGTCTGCCTCTGGGAGTCATTCCTGTGGCTGTAAGAGTTAATGCCTCATGGGACTTGTAGTTTTACCAGAGCTGGAGGGCCGAGGTTGCCAACCCCTGACCCAGCTTATCCATTCCTAGAGCTGTAAATGTGGAAGAATTGAAGCCCAGACTCCAGACAAAACATTCTGTTTTAGTTTTGGACAGAGTCAGGAATGTTAGAGCATTTGTCAAGTTTTACATGCATTTCTTGTAGAGGAGATTTTTCTGTTAGAAGTTACATGTCGCCTGTTTATCCAAAGAGAAGAGAAAGGGAGGGCAAATATTCCTCATGGGGACACAGACAGCAATGAAGATGATTCTTCCTTATGCTCCCAGAATATGTTTTCCTTATTCCTTGTTTCCCATTTGGGGATCTTCTTTCAGTTTCTGTTCTGTCTGACACCCATCAAATAAACCCAATTGGGGACATATTTTGTATAAATCAACCGTGCAAGCTGATCTACTTCCTGCCCAGTTGTGTTTACTCCCTATCCAGCTACTTTTTTAATTCTGACCATCTATTTTCAGCCTTTGACCAGCTGCTTTATTTTCTACCTAGCTGCTTCCACTCTCTGAGCAGCCACTGGACTTTATTGCCAGCTGCTTTATTATTTACTTTGCCCAGCTGTGTTTTATGTCTGTCCAGCCCGGTTATTTACTTTTTGCCTCATCTGTTGTATTACTCTACTCAGCATCGCCCATGATGCACAATCCCTCATTTTAGCTCAGTGCTTCCTTTCTTAATACAGTAAACTCTCAGTAATCCAGAATTTAACTAACCAGAGCTCTCATCTAACCAGAAAAAAATCCCCTGTGTACTCGCTGTTCTGCTGATCTATCGTGTTCTATCCTGGAAAAGATTGTGTGCCTAATTGTCTAAATTTGTTTTAAGTGTCCTATTTGTCTTAATTTGCTTTTGATTACTGCATTTCAATATTAATATGAAGTCAATACAGAGTTCATGTTAGTATGGGGTATAGAATTTGTTAGACCTATTTTTAATAGTAACTCTTAAGTAACCAGAATCTACATTCATCCAGAATCTACCAATCCCCGTGTGTGCCGGATAACGGGGAGTTTACTGTACTCAACAAATATCCATATTGGGTGGACCGATGGCTTAGGGCAGAGGCAAGGCTTGGTCAGAAGTGATGGTGGTGTGTCATACCATAGTGGTGTATCAGATATAAAGCACAGAACACAGGAGCAGATCTCCAGCTTTCCCATAGAATTACACACATCAATGTACTATGATTGCATATTATCTAATGAGAAATGTTTATGTTCTTTTTTTTTTCTCAGATGAATTTGCAATTGTGGACTACCACTCACCCTGCACTTGGTGAGAATAAACTTTGTTTTTGCAATTTTTGTCTCTCGCTGCTACCAATGTGTTTGGAAATATATCAATGTCCTGTAGAGCCTTGGTTCTCAACTAGTGGGTCGCGACCCCATGTTCAGTGGGTCACCGCATACCTTCCACTTTTCTAGGTGAGAGGCTCCTCTGCTTCCCACTAGCGCAGCACTATCAGTTCTCATGCCAAGCAGCCATTAAAAATATGCTGCCTGGTGCCAAGTGTCAGATTGAGCTGGGGTGGGCTGGAGCTACGGCTGCGAGGGAGCTCCATCCATAAGTTCATTGCTTACAGCTCCCTCACATGTCCTGTAGAGGTGCCTGGACCGGAGTGATGTCACATTCTGGCTCCCGGCACCTATACAGAGTGCTCAAGTGAGCTGCACAAGCAATGCACATATAGATGGAGCTCCTTCACAGCACAGCACCCCACACTGGACCCCAGGCTGAGGATCCACTCTAGTTCTCATAAGGTGGGGAGACTGGGTGGACCTTAAAAAAAATAAAAAATACTTTTTTGGGGGAGTGTGTGTGTGTGTGTGTGTGTGTGAGAATGTCTGTCTGTCAGTGTTTTTGAGGGCCTGTTCACACTAGTACAGTGCATTAATCACACAGTCCCATGCCATTAATGTACTGCACCGCACATTCTGGTGTGGAAGGTGTTTGAATGGCACCCCAAACCCTCCTCCCACACCACAGTTCCATGGACCACATCGGAACCTGCAGTACCTTAATGCTGTGCGTTCCTTTGCAGTGCAACTTGGGTTGTGACTTAATAACAAATGTGGCCCCTGAGGTTACACAGGTTGAGAAACACTGATGGTGTAATAACAGTGTATTAATCTGATACATCAGTATTTAATTAGATTTAGCGTATGGAGGGTGAATGAATGTGGACCAGACCACTGAAGTGATTTTTAGAGGTGACAATATTGTTATTTTTAGTTGAGTGTTGATGGCTGTGTTGTGCAATAATTCTCAACTTGACATTTTGCAATAAAGTCATTCTTTGTTCATAGGGTAAACCGCTGTTAGCCAATTATGTAACCGCTCTTTGGACCACTTTCTGGTCTATAATCTTGTGAGCTTGTTTCTGGTTACAGGTTGTTATTTCTTTCACTCCTTTGATTATTTATATGTATATTGTTATTCATATGTTTATTTGTAGGATGTGAAGGAAACAATTATTCTGAAAAGGAATGACAGTGCTGATGACGCAATATTGGAAGATAAAAAAGACACAAAACAAACTTGGGGTTGTTTTAGTGTTAAATTGACAACATTCTGTCCGTAATAAACTGAACGTGCTGTAACAGAATTGACGTTGCCGGTTTTTAATGCCAACACGATCAAGCAGATGGATTGGAAACACATTTTTCAGAACAGCAAGCAAACAGATATGTTTTTACCCTGGAAGTGAGGCAAAGCTGAGGTGTTCGATTATAAAAAAAAAACTGTGGTAGAGTCCCTCTTATGTTTAGCTAAGTTAAAATTTAATTTGTTTGGTAGTTAGATCCAGTCCAGGTACTTCAATGTCAAAGAGGAACTGGTGGGTGATTGATATCATGTAGACACACACACACACAAAAAATCCATCTAGTTCAACATGTGCACCTGTGTCTCTGATGACAGTAGTATATTAAAAAGAAGGATAGCAATAACTCTCCTGGCTCCTGGCTCTAGTTCTCTTTACTGTAACAATCCACAAAAGTGTACACTCATTTAGGGCATGTCTATGTGTATTTGTGTATTGTTACTCAATACAGAGTGGCAGGATCACCAGCTGACAAAATAGGGAAAAAGTCTGACATAAGGCTTGTTCTTGGGTTTGGCACTCTGAATTCCTGGATATTCCACTTCAGATTCCTGTTTCCTCATCAAATACCCTTAGAAATATGTGCAGGTGTGCAACATTGGGCAATATACAAATCAGCTTGAGCTACATACTGCATACTTTACTTGTATATGCATAGTCTAAAATCATTTAGAACTGAATGAACCTTAACGACCATCTACATTACAAAAATGACATTATATGTTTCCTTTTCTATGGGTACATTGTTCCTGGATGTCTGGTGCACTGTCATAGGTCTGTACAGAAGTATTTCGGAGTTTTACAGATTTTTGAGTCTTCAGCCAGGTTACCAGGTAGCTTTAACCTGCCAAAAGAAAACTGATAAAATATACCATCTTTCCAGCAATATGATAGTGAGGCACGGGAGAGATGGGCAAGGATTTGTGAAATTTATCCTACATCATTATAATGCTTTAATATGCTGCAGGAACTCACCTGTTGTGTTTGGTCTTGCTGTTGTAGTAGACCCTACAAATTGTCAAATAATATACATTATATTTATTGAAAACTCATCGGTGGTACAATAAAATGACAATGAAATAGCATCTACCCATTGCACGCTAGGGAATGCTAGAGCAAGAATTTATAACGTTGGAAATCAGCTATGTTCCTGTTATTTACTACATATCTGACCTGTTGAATCCTTGAAAATGGGTTATAAGTACACCTACAATATGGAAAGTTCTGCCTTCTTGTGAAAATGTATGTAGAATGTACTTTTCTTCCGGGGTTCAGAATTATCTTAAACTCTACAAGGCAGATGTAGAGAAACTAGAGAAACTGTACACGGAAACTTTACTTTAAAAGACATTTCCCATTCAACAGGAAATTATCTATTTACATATGACAAGGGATGAGCTTGGGTTCATCCAAATCCAGAAGGAAGCGGTCATCCGTGCCAGCCCAATCAGCTGCAGCTGGGGTATTACCTGCAGCTCTATGTAAATAAAGGGGTGGGATGCTGGTGACATTATTGACCATATGGTCACATGACCAAATTTGGTCAATGACATTTACCTAATATGGCCATGACTGCAACTCATTCCTTCCCGGTTAGGATGAACTCAAGTTTTGACCGAACCCATGCTCATCCCTATTTATGACCTCTATGGTTCATAACTCAAGGAGGTCCTACTCCCACTTCTCCTGGGTCTTAGCCATACTGAAGGGGCACTTATAGCTTACACCCGCTACAACAAATTCTAATGACAACTGACTATACAGACAAGAACCAATGTGTGAGAAAGGCCAGAGCACTAATTATTTATCTGCATCACAGGGACTCTGCTATCATTACCAATGGGGTCGATAAAGGTGGGGGTATCACTGTGGTACTATGTGGACGATCCTAAGCAGTTAAGTTGAAATAACTTTAAGTAGATGTAAACCCAATCACTAAAATATCACATAAGCTTCAACATGTTAATGTAATTTCAAAAGTAAAGCAGCTTTTGTTAAAATGATGTATGGTGATCCTGTCATGAAGGTTCAAATTTAGGCACTTCTTATTATAGGGTGGCAACGCTCTGTCCCTGTCTCCCAGCTATGCTCCTGCCTTGTCACCCTGTCACACAAGCTTCCAATGGAGCCTACAAGTGGACATTGTAACACATTTAGGTCCACTGTTGTCACCATTGGGAAACCCACCATGAGAAATGCCATGCAGCCATCTCCGGAGTGCAAATATATAGAATGGAAGTGGCTGCAGAGATGCTGCAAGAGATCAGCACCACAGAAATTCCACAAAAGATAAATAAAGGTGAATGTATAAAGGTTGTAATGATATCTGCAGTACAAAATGCACTTACCTGATGCACACGCTACACCTGCATCCTCACTGTGGTCACAGTTGTGAGTGCCCCATGTTCGGTGGGGACACTGCCATACAGCAGATTCTGTGTTTCTACAGTCCACATCATCCAGCCAAATGTTGCCAGTCCCTCGACCAAAGTATGCCATTCTAGGAGCTTTCTGGGCTGCTCCACAGCCAAGCTGTCTGCACACCACGGTAGCTGCTGCCATGCCCCATAGGTCATCACACACTGTACCCCATACACCTCGATAGGAAATTTCCAAACGCCCTTCACAGTGATGACTTCCATTAACAAGTCGTAAGCTGGCGGGAATTTCTAAAAACAACAGGGAAAAAGATATACATAGATAAGATAAGATATTATATAGATTTCTGAAAAGCTAAATCTGTCGAAAAAACAAAATATCTTGACATGTCTGCGATGACAATAGGGTGACGATTAGACTTTTCATCAACCTCCACCATCAGGAGTGGTTTGAGCAAAGGTGGATTACCATTCCAACACAGGTCCTAGATTATTTTCTGTATACAGTACCCATGTGAGTGCAACATAAAGAGATATTCATTGCCCAGATAAGAAGTAGGGGAGCAACTGCAGCCCCAATTATTATGCTACAGAAACTCACGTGTTGTGTTCTGTTTTGCTGCTGTAGTAGAACCTACAAATCGTAAAAAAAATGTATAATTACTATATTTAGTCAAAATACATACACAGCAGTGCAATATTAATAAGGGTTATATATATATATAAAGCAGTTGGTGTGGCATTCACCAAATAATCACTGCAGGTGAATCAATCGTAATTTAAAATCCACATGCCAAGAAGATATACCTACAATGAACTATTGGTGAATGCCACGCTTTCTGCTTTATAAATATACCTCTAGAATAACAACAACAACAAATTGTCTTAGGCCCCATTCACACTGAGCGACATGAAAATCGCGCGATTTTGAGCGATATTGCGCGACGAGCAACATCGCGTGACTTTTTCCTATTGGGCTGTATGCAATCAGGAGCAATATCGCTCGAAATCGCTCGAAAAAAGGGTCATGTAGGAGCGACAAGCTACCAGCTACGAGCGATATTGAGCGACGAGATGTGAACAGCTCCATTGAAATGGATTGGAGAAGCTACATAGAGCGATATCGCGCGGAAATATGAGCGATATCGCTGCAAAAATCGCTCGATAAATCGCTCAGTGTGAATGGGGTCTTAGTGGGTCAGTATAAATCAGCGGTCACTAAATGGCAGACCGCAGAACAGACATGGACCGAGTGGTGGTTTTGTCTAGACCACGATTGCCTACCTGCGCTGGGTAATGGCTGGCTGACAGTGGATACACCAGCCACCGAGTTCGTGGTTTCCTTTGCCAGCAATAGCGCAGGCTCCCCCTCCAATTCAGTCATTGGTTGCTAGGACCAATGGCTTTCCAGGAACCAATGACATCAGGCAGGAGCAGCTCATTAACTACAAGTGATCTGGGCTGAAATTTTTCATCCCCTCTGCAGTGGTTTTTGTGTCCCTTGCTCCTCTAGGGGGGCCAGAAGCACAGCACACACTGTCAGGATGGAGAGCTGGAGCAGACCGGGGAACATCCGTTCCCTGGTCTGCTCTGTGATCACTGAACCATGAAGTGCTGCCCTTTGTGATAGTAAAAGTAAAAAAAAATGTAAAAAAAATGGTGATAAAAAATTAAAAAATATAAAATAAATCACAATTTTAAAAAAAAATGTAAACCAACCCCGCCATCCCCACCATCTGATTTGAATGAGTATGTGCACATAAGGCACGCATCTGTATGTAAACAGGGAAATGAACAAAAACATTAAAATTAAACGATGCGATGCGATGCGATGCGATGCGCTGCGCTGCGCTGCACTGCGATTGGTTCATCAGGACTGTGCCTGGGAAAACACACCAGCAGCTGTGCGTTGTAGTGCAGCTGCCGGTGTGAATGCAGCCTAAATGGCGGGCGCCAGTAAGGATACGGACTGAGTGACTGTTCAGTCCAGACTGTGATTCAGACCTCTTTTTAAAGAAAATGTTACTTACCAGTCCTCTTTTTATTTTATTTCACTACCCCTGGTATAAATGCTAAATGTATTACTTGCCACAGCAGGCTCCTAAGGTTGCTGAATGTTGAATGGTGGCTTGTTCCCTGTGCAGAGCCAATACTAGTGCCCATATTAACTTAAAAAAAGTGAACTTCACAATGCTTTGTGAGTTTCCTGAAGGTTGCATGCATTGTGAATAGCTGTTTTCACTGTAGCAGGACCTATGTTCTGTTGAGAAACTCTCGACCATGGTTTATATTCTGAGCCCCATGTTTTGCTTTTTGGCTATCTGTGTTAATGATCACTACTGGAGTGGTCACAATATGTGGATTTCATGTTACAACACACGTATTACAAATTAAGGATTGAGACAATTCAAGAATGACAATAACATATATAGGGTAAGGACACACATCCAGATCCTTAACACGGCTAACAAAACCATCCAGTATATATACCTCCCAACTGTCCCTCATCAGAAACCTAATCCCTTTGTCCCTCTTTCCTCCTGAGTTGTCCCTCCTTTTGGTGTGATGTACAGATATCTTTGAGAATGTACTATTTAACTATGAAAAGTGTTACCATGCAATAAAATCTTCATCGTGTCTATTAATTATCTTGTTTACTATCTTGAAAAGCCAATAGAAAGGAAAAGTAATGGTGGAAGACAACAGTTCTGGATTGAACTAATCATTTTTGGTATATAAATTCTTAATGGTCTGCATAACGGGGGGACGTGGCGGGGTAGTGCACATTGCCTAAATACATTGTGCTGAAAAGTGTCCATTTCAGAAAGTTGGGAGGTATGAGTGTATAAGGTCTGGACACCTCAGTTATGCAAGTCTGACCTTTGTCTGTAGTATTGTAACTTTTACCTGGAGCTTTTGTTGAAGGAACTCCAGCAGCTGCATGGAAAAAGAAATAAACATCAATTATATAAATACATAAAAAGAAGTATAAACATGACTACAACAAAGAGACTCTAACTTCTCTCCAACTTGGGGCTGTTCTCAATATTCCTGACCTTACACATACAGGTGAAACTCGAATAATTAGAATATCATGCAAAAGTAATTGCAGTAAGTGCTGCAAAAGGGGCCCAAACCAAGTACTGAGTACATATGCATGCTTGTACTTTTCAGAGGTCCGATATTGTTCTATGTACAATCCTTGTTTTATTGATTGCATGTAATAATCTACTTTTTTGAGGTTGTGGATTTGGGGGTTCTTGGGGTTTTCATGAGCTGTAAGCCATAATCATCACAATTATGACAAATCACGGCTTGAATTATCTTGCTTTGCATGTAATGATTCTATCTCATATATTAGTTCCACCTTTTAAGTTGCATTAGTGAAATAAATGAACTTTGCACGATATTCTAATTATTCGAGTTTCACCTGTAGGAATGATAACCCCCTTTAAACAGGCTCCTGGCCAATTACCACCCACCATGTTATCTGAGAGTTATTGAAATACAAATTTAAGAGCCTGCTGAGAAGGAGTATGGCATTTTACTTGAGCAATCAAGATTCTTGGGATTCTCTAAGCAGCCCTACCCCTTTGCTGCTGTATTCACCCATATCTTTCAAAAGTTGGGAAGACAAGTCAGTGATAGTAAAGTAAGACAAGCAGCCAATGTTCCAATTTGGTCCGTCCCACTTTTACCATGCTGCCTATGCACTGGCCTACATGCGTGACCACATGTTAATATTCAAGAGTCTTAGTTAACCTTCTGTACAATAGCTAAACGAGAGCTACAGAACCATGCCGGTCATTGACCTGAACTGTAAACTAAAAAAAAATGTCTGTACTCAGATCCAGTACAATCTAAGGTTCCTATCGCACATGCATGCAGGGCCAATTGACCTGACCAGCATGTCTTTTGGAGTGTGGGATGAAACCGGAGCACAGGGAGAAAATGCAATCTTCTTGCAGATGAAGGAATCGGGGACCCATAGAGCTGCGAGGCCGAAGTGCTAACCACTACACCACTGTGCTACTTATAGCATAGCTGAGAAATGGATATTTTCGTCTTAGTTGAATTTAATGGGCAAGCACCTTTTTTTTAACCTATGCAACGCAGTAATAAGTTACATCGTTCCGTACCTGAACAGATGACTCCACTGTCCTCAGTGTGCAGGCAGTTGTGCTCTCCCCACGCTCGATGTTGGCACTGACTAAGTTGAGACTCGTTGCCAGCACAGTTCACATCATCCAGAACTATATTCCCATTTCCTTCACCAAAGTGTGCCTTTCCATGAGCTGAAACTACAGCTCCGCAATCAAGCTGCCTGCACACAACATCTGCGTCCCTAATGTCCCATAGGTCATCACACACTGTGCCCCAGGAATTACGGTAATAAACCTCCACACGGCCAGCACATCTATTCCACCCATTGACCAGGCGTAGATCTATAGCAGATACTACAGGAAGAAAAACACAAACATTTAATACAGATCCTTGGAAAATTACACAATACTGAGACATGACACTAGATTTTATGTGTATAACAAGATTGAACATTAGGGCTTATTGACCTTGAAACACCCGTAAGATATAATTTTAGCATTTGTAGAAACATTAGATATCATTTACAGGGCCATGAGCCTGTATAGATTAGTTAGTGCCTTCTAGAGATGGCATGAGTGAAGCTTCTGCATTGTCATTCTTCTGTCTGATCCTGGAAGAGCTTGGCACTGGAAGCCAGGGGATGTTTTTTTAGTTCTGCCCAGGAAGTACAATAGAAACAAAAGTCTGCATTGCCTAAAACAGCTGGAATCCAAATTTAATTATCCTAGAATATAAATAAAGAGCATTTTAAGGTAGATCTAAAACCTAACTGGATGGCATTTAGTTTAGTATAGCACTGTGAATCATACACCTGAAATACTGTTTTTTCAATTTTTTCATCCATTTTTGCAGCTCAGTGATCTCATCATTATATTAGATGAAGCAATTCCACCCACAAAAGCACAGGTTGGGTTGGGCAGTCTAGTCGCAGGTTAAGGCTAGCTAATACAAACTAGGTTGGGCAATTGCTATCATTTTCCACAAATACTGTACATAATAAAACTCACAGATTTCACCTGGAGGCTCAGCAGCAGATGGCTTGGGATCTGTTCAACATAAAAAAATGGCGACATGATCAGTGCTACTGGTGACATCAAACTGTGATTTCTATATACATCTATATACATCCCCAAGAAGAATCCATAAAATGGCATATGATAAAATCTATTTTGGTTAGAAATATATCATAATAATAGTATAATAATATAATTATAATAGTAGCTAAGCTGAAAATCCAAACTGTCTATTTGTGTCACAGCCAGGGCTTACCCTATAATAAGAGGCCGTTGCCTCAGATGGCATCTCTTTGGGTCACGTGGGCGGCAGGCAGAGCGTCATGTGGTTGCCTGCCGCCCCCTTTCTGGTCAGGGCATCCCATTAACATGCTAATGTTATCCCCCCATGGCCATACACATCTCTCTCTTGCTTTTAGCAACCTGGGACACTCTTGCCAGCATCCCGCCAAGTCATCCTCACGTCACTGGTTGCCAGGAGCTCAGCGGGATGCCGGAAAGAGCAGACGTCACCCTCTTACCCTGCCGAGCCGGGGTTACAGACCCGCGGCGCGCCTGCGCAGGGTGTCCACGAGCCGCGGCGCCAGCTCCGATCCGAGTGCGGCTGTTACAGTACCCCCTCCTCAAGGGAACCCTACCAGGGTTCATACGCAGAGAAGGACGGGCTGGATAGCGCCTGTGAAAGCGGGAGACCTTCTGGGGGGCATGGACGTTCTGAGCGTCCTCCCACGAGTCCTCTTGAGGCCCATAGCCCTTCCAGCGGACAAGGTACTGCAACTGATTCCGGAATCGGCGGGAGTCGAGTATCTCCTCCACTTCAAACTCCTCCTCACCGTCAACAATACATGGAGGAGGTATCGGGGGTGCCCTTGCCCGAAAGGGTCACGACGGTATGGTTTGAGGAGAGAGACGTGGAATGTAGGGTGAATCCTGAGATCAGTAGGGAGGGCAAGCCTTACGGCGGCAGCGTTCACCACTTTCTCAACCGCGTAAGGACCGATGAATAGTTTGCTGAACTTACGAGAGGGGGTTCTGAGTTTCAGATTCCTGGTGGACAGCCACACGAAATCCCCGACCTGATAGTCGGGGGGTCGTCTGTGCCTGGTATCATGATAAACTTTCTGACGTTCTTTTGCGTTCAGGAGGTTCGCCTTGATGGCGACTAGGTGTTGTTGAAGGAAGTCCAGGTAATCGTCGGATGCAGGATTATTGGAACGAATGATGTCCGAGGGAAGAGGAACAGGATTGAACCCGTAGTTGGCCTGGAACGGCGTGCGTTTCGTGGAGGAGTTGACAGAGTTGTTGTGGGAGAACTCAGCCAGGGGAAGCAGATCCATCCAATCATACTGGAGATAGGTACAGTAGCAACGGATGAATTGTTCGAGACATTGATTGGCCCTCTCGGTCTGGCCGTTCGATTGCGGATGGTAGGCGCTCGAGAGGCGATGTTCGATGCCAAGCTTATCACAGAGGGCCTTCCAGAATCTGGACACGAATTGCGAGCCCCTGTCTGTTATTATCCGTGAAGGAACTCCGTGCAACCTGTAAACCGTGGCCAGAAATGCGTCCGCCGTCTCTCGGGAATCTGGAAGTCGTGGTAGAGGCACGAAGTGTGCCATCTTGGTCAGGTGGTCCACAGAGACCAGGATGGTGTCGTGCCCCCTGGAGATGGGGAGGTCTACGATGAAGTCCAGGGAAACCACCTCCCACGGCTTGCTGGGAATGGGAAGACTCACCAGCAAGCCGTAGGGTGGGCGTCTCTCGTGCTTGCAGGTGGCACATACCTTGCAGGTTGCCACGTAATCCGACACGGTTCTCCGCATCGAGGGCCACCAGAAGTACCGTTGCACAAGTTCGAGGGTGCGGTTGGAACCGGGGGATGACCTGCAGTAGGGGAGTCGTGCAGAAACTTCAGGATTTGTACGTGCATTGAAGGGGGAATGTACAGTTTGGAGTTATGGTATAAGAACCCCTCTTCGTCACTTTCCAGGCCAGGGGGTTGGGCGACGTTAGATTGCAGCTCCGTCAGGAGATGTTCTTTTAAGTCGATAGTGGTGGCGATTACCCTTTCCGGGGGTATGACGGAGGAGGTTCCCCTCACCCTTGGGAAGGTGTTGCTGATTCTGGAGAGAGAATCCGCCTTACCGTTTTTGGAGCCCGGTCGGTATGTTATGACATAGTCGAAACGGTCGAAGAAAAGACTCCATCGAACTTGCCGGGAGGACAGGGTCTTAGTAGTTTTGAGATATTGGAGATTTCGATGATCTGAGAAGATGATGATAGGTTGAAGGGTCCCTTCAAGCAAGTGTCTCCAGGTCTCAAGGGCGTGTTTGATTGCCAGTAATTCCTTCTCTCCTATAGGGTAGTTTCGCTCAGCATTGTTTAACGTCCTGGAATGGAATGCTACGGGGTGAAGCGGGGTGGAAGGCGTCTCCCTTTGGGAGAGAACTGCCCCGATGGCACAGTCCGAGGCGTCTACTTCAAGAATGTACTGAAATGAAGAGTTAGGTAACTTCAATATAGGTGCGGTAGTGAATCTTCTTTTCAGGTCATCGAAGGCTTTTTGATGATCCGTATTCCAGATATACTTCACGTTGGAGCTGGTGAGGGAGGACAAGGGTTTAACGACACTGGAGAAATTCCTTATAAATTTTCTATAGAAATTTGCAAAGCCCAAGAATCGTTGCAAGGCCCTGCGGGAATGGGGCACAGGCCAGTTCAAAATACACTCGACCTTGGAGTCGTCCATCTGCACCCCCTCCGGGGAGATAACGTACCCTAGGAAAGGAACTGTCTCCTGCTCAAAATAACATTTCTCCAGCTTGGCGTACAGACGATGGGCTCTTAGTCTGGACAGTACCCATCGAACATGCTTACGGTGGTCAGGGAGGTTTTCCGAATATATGAGGATATCATCCAGATAGATTACTACGCATATGTCTAGGATATCTCTAAAGATGTCGTTAATAAAGCACTGGAATGTGGCAGGGGCATTGCACAACCCAAATGGCATGACCATGTATTCGAACAACCCGTATCGGGTTCTGAACGCGGTTTTCCACTCATCGCCTGCCCGCATTCGTATGAGATTGTATGCCCCTTTTAGGTCGAGTTTAGTGTAGATCTTCGCGGTCTGCAGGCGTTCTATGAGTTCCGGGATGAGGGGAAGAGGGTAGCGGTTTTTCACAGTAATGGCATTCAATGCTCGGTAATCTATGATGGGTCTGATACTGCCGTCTTTATTGTGGACAAAGAACATTCCAGCTCCTGCAGGAGAGGTGGAAGGGCGGATGAATCCTTTCTTAAGGTTTTCCTCGAGGTAGCCTTTAAGGTGGTTCAATTCGGGTTGGGACAACTGATAAATCCTCCCTACGGGTATTGTACTGCCGGGGAGAAGATCGATGGGGCAGTCGTATGGCCGGTGTGGGGGCAGTACCTCCGCATTGATGGGGTTAAAGACGTCCTGGAAATCCTGGTAGTGAACAGGGAGTTTGTGCGAGTTAAGAAGCAGAAAGTTCCTGGAAGGGTAACAGGTGTGGCGGCAGTATGAGGAGTTTAACTGCACCCTGTTCTCTGCCCATATGAGCTCGGGTTGATGTAACCTCAGCCAGGGAATGCCGAGTATGACAGGGAAGACTGGAGATGGAATCACATCGAAGGTCATGTATTCTCTGTGGTCGTCGTTGGTGGTCACCATCAGGGGTTGTGTTTGTAGGTCAATTGGACCAGATGTCAAGGTGGTTCCATCCACGAAGCTGACTGACAAGGGTCTGGATTTTTTACAAGTGGGAATACCATGTTGGGAGACTAAGTGTGCGTCTATAAAGTTCCCACATGCGCCGGAATCCAGCAGGGCGTTAATCTGTGTTCTTTTTTGTTCCCACTGTAAGCATAAGGAGAGATAGAGGTAATTTGTAGATTTCATGTGGGGTGAAGAAATTTTTGCAATGCGACTCTCCTTACCTGCGTTCTTTCTCTTTACGGAGGGGCATTCCTCCACTAGGTGGCCGGATGAGGCGCAGTACATACAGAGGTTCTGCGACCTACGCCTGGATCTTTCCTCGGGGGTTATTGGACCCCTGATGAAACCCACCTCCATGGGCTCGGCTGGTGGGAGAGTGGGTGTTTTCCGGGGTGTCCAGGGTACCCCTGTGTTCTTTTCGTAACGGCGTTCTCTCAAACGCCGGTCGATGGAGATAGAGAGCTGCATGAGCTCATCGAGGGACGGAGGTAGCACTGTCCTGGCCAACTCGTCTTTGACCGCCTCAGAGAGCCCCAGACGGAATTGGTTCCTGAGGCTGATGTCGTTCCATTCCGTCTGGCGAGCCCACCTTTTAAATTCGGCGATGAAATCTTCCACCGGGCGTTTCCCCTGGCGAAGGTTTCTAATGGCGGTCTCCGCTGTTATCTGCTTACAGGGATCCTCATATAACTGTGACATTGCTGCGACAAACCCGTCGTACGACTCCAGCAACGGGTCATTGGTTTCTAGGTATGTATTTGCCCAGGCCCTGGGCTCCCCCCTGAGGTAGGAGATCAAGGTACGCACCTTCACGTGATCGTTTGGGTATGACCTGGGTCTGAGCTCGAACATGAGTCTGCAGGCGAGCAGGAAGTCACTATAGTCCTTCCGGTCCCCTGAGAAGGTATCGGGTGGACTCACCTTGGGCTCCGGAGCGGGATGGCCCTGACCTAGGTTGGCGGTGGCCCCCTCGGGTGGTCTAATTGAAATAGTCTCCCGTAGGGTTTGGTTCTCGTTCCGGATCTCATTTACGTTCAGCGTGAGATCCTCCATCCGCTGAGTGATGTTGAGAATGCACTGTGCTAATTCCGCTGGATCCATACTACTAGGGTCTTCTGTACTGTAATGCTCGCCAGTAACGTGAGGTAGGTTCTACAGTGGATCTCAACTGCGGTGTTAGCTAGTGCTGTAGGACGGGAATCAGGTAGCAATTTATCCTCTTTCTGCCCAGTTTTGAAGTAAGGCCAAGAGGAAACTGCAATGCATCACACCCCGTATTCAATTCTATTGGTATAAGTGAACTCAGTCTCCTTCTTAGTGCTGTACCTCTGATCAACACCAGGGTACTAGTTGCACTGGAAGATTATGATGCAAGTAAGGTAAAGAATGGAAAACATTTAGTAAGAGTCCTAAAGGCAGTTTGACTATTTGATAGGCTGTCAGGGTATCACACATATATTAGAAGAGACCCACAAGATCAACATGCGTCTGAGGTTTGACCGAATCTCTTAATCAGAGCATTAATTTCCAGAGTACTTGCGGTTCGTTGGTGTGGCGTCTCCAGATAGGTATGGTGGCTTTGGTTGTGGAGTCTCCTGACAGGTATAGGTGTTTGGGTCCTTTGTGAGGCGAGTAGGGAGCTGGTTTGGTCAGCGTCCTGTACACACAACAGAAGACGCCGATCAATACATCAGCTGTGGCTTTTAAGCCGGGTACTGCGTCTGGAGGGGGCGGAGTTTCGTGACGCTCCTGCGCCCGACGTGGCTGCGGCGTGGGGAAGAGAAGGAGGGATCCTCTGATGCGTCTGTGCAAGACGTAGCTGGAAGGCAGCGGCTGACGTCACCCTCTTACCCTGCCGAGCCGGGGTTACAGACCCGCGGCGCGCCTGCGCAGGGTGTCCACGAGCCGCGGCGCCAGCTCCGATCCGAGTGCGGCTGTTACAAGCTGGAAGGCAAACCTGTAACAGAGGCCTCAATGTAGACAAATACAGCATAGAATCCTTTCAAAACCATGTTAAAGTGACTCTGTTGTTAGATAAATTAAAAAAAGTCACCTTGCAAAGAAAACAGTCAACACTTGACTGTCCGACCACACACTGCTGACCTTTACTCTATGGTGGGGTGAAAATCTTCAGCATCTGAAACATTTTCAGAATCTTCAGATGACCCGTCCCCAGCTGCACTCTGTTTCTACATCCAACAGCTAGTTTGTTACTATAGGAAAAGCCTGCTCCTGCGAGGGTGTCCCGCCGAGCTCCTGGCAACGCCCCCCGCCACCTCTTACACCAAAAAGTTTTGGGATGCCCCTGTTCACAGCTTACTGGATAGGAAAGAACTATAGTCAATTGTATTAATTCATTGACCAGGATCATTCAAGAATGCTAAGAAAGATCAGAGGACTCTGGAAATCCAGACATTTAAAAAAATTTGTTTTTCAGATTTGGATACAATGAGAAAAGAACAGAAGCTATGTTGGGTTTTTATTGTGCCTGCCCTTCTCTTCTTGCCCTAGTGATTGGTGCCACCAGGAAAGGAAGAATGGGAATCTTTTTAATGGGGACATAGACAGCAATAAAACCCTGACAGAGATTCTAATCTTTCTTCCCTCCAAAAACAAATGAAGATGGTGTTTTGGTTGAAGGTCTATTGTAAAATCATGCACCAGAGTCCGATGAATTATGATATCACCAAAGCCACCATTAAATGCTATCTACACATATGCATTTCTGTCACACATTATGAAGGAGATAGTCACCTGAGCATATAACTCCAACATGTTCGAGAGGCCCACAGTCATGTACATAGAATCCACGGTGAGAGCACTGCCATAGCGCTTGCTCTGTTCCCCTGCAACTCACATCATCCAGGAGGATGTTCCCACTGCATTGCCCATACTTAGCAAGTGGAAGGATAGGAGGTCCACACCCAACCTGGCGGCACACCACTTCCGCATTTACTCTGTTCCAGCCATCATCACACACAGCTTGCCATGCTCCTTGGTGGTAGATCTCTACCCGCCCTGCACAGGCATGTCCACTTTGTACCAACCGCAGAGATGTTGGAGAAGTCTCTGTACATAAAATAATATTAAATCAATACATCTAGCAAACAGAGAAATGTCTAGACTATGAAATGAGCAACCAGAATAGAATGGGAAAAGATTAGACCCACTGTCAAGTTTTTATTTCTGTCTGTGTCCCCATTGAGGAGATTCAATTCCTCTGTTTTTGCTGATGGCCATTAAAGGTGAGGGGAAATCAAACATTTTAGAGCTGTCCCCAGAACAGGAAGTGAGGGGAAGGTGACAGGACAGGAAGTGAAAGGAAATTTCCCAAATGAAACACAGACAGTTTAAAAAAAACCCTTCCCTACTCTATCTAAGACCAAAAAAAGTTTATGAAACAAATCTTAGTTCCATTATCCCAAATACTAAACACAGCGCTCTTCTTTTGGCACGGTAACTGAGACCTGACCTACAGGGTCCTGTCATTCACCTTCTCTTTCCTCTTGCCTCCATTCGGTCTGTTCACAGAATGCAAGGTATTCTCTGAATGGACAAGGTATGGTTCTGTAATTTACCCGACCCTCCTCTCTCCTTATCCATTCACAGAACACCTTGTATTCGTGTAACCAAATACAGGGCTATTTGTGAATGGATGAGGAGAGAAGAGGGGACGGGTGAATGACAGGATCATTTACCATAAGAGAGCTGGAACACTTAAATGCAGCACCAGTAGAAGAGCACTGTGTGTACTATCTGGGATGAATGATTTGTACAGTAAACAGCAGTGATCCAGACCTAGGATGCACATATTAGAGGTGACTTATTTGACTTGTGACTATTCCCCCAAAAAATTCTGTATTCTGTATTAAAAAAATGTATCATATATTAAATAACACAGAGCTGCATTCATTTTCAGCTTCAACCTGGATAATATTATTTATTAAAGAATGGGGGAGGATCTGTTGAGAGACTGAAAACCACCAAACATTTTTTTTCATCACAGCAGTTTTTCATTTAAAACAAAACAATTTAACCTTACTGTTTACTGAATGGGTGTCAGAAGGACCCTTTAATTACCACAGACAGATGTAGCTAACTTCCTTCCTAATATAATATCCCAACATTTCCCCACTTCATCATGGAGCATCAGAATTTTAGAAGAGCCCTGGTCCACCGTGACTTGTATCTCTAAAGAGTCTCCAAGTGTTCTTTACAGCCCTCTCTGGTAACACACAGCCCCAATGCTGACACGTATACATTCTGAAATATGAATAATGGGAGGCTGTATGGTTGCAGGCCAAAATTATAGCTAATTTGCCTACAGACGTCAGGTGGTCATAATAATCTGGCCACTCAGTGTATACCAAAAGCTGAATTCCCTGGAAATATTCATTCAAATTGAATGGTTACTTGGAGTATTAGAGCTGAATGTCGTCATTGCCGTGCATCACATGTATTCTTTCCCTGTATGATCATCATAGGAGTCAGACCCGAGTAAGCAGCATGCAATGTTGAACAATAATGACAAGCAGGAAAGTTGCTGTTTACTGATCTTTAGTGAATTGCAGTCATTATATAGTACAATAATGTACTTACCATTCTGGGTGGTGGAAGCAGAGGTGGATGCTGTGAAAAGATAGTGAATCAGTAAAATGGTCACACAAGAATAATGTACACCCCCATACCTGCCCTGTGTGCTCTTTGTGTGTAGTTGTCTCCAAAGCTTGTTGTTAAATACGTATTACTGATAACATACAACTGCATATTTTTACTATTTAATAATTTAAATGCCAGGAGAACGGTACTTGCCTGACTGCATTGTGCCAAGTGTAAAGAATAGTTGAAGCTGTTATAACTGCAAAGGGCGGAGCCAACTCAATATTGAACCCTATGGACTAAGACTGGGATACCATTAAAGTTCATGTCCATGTAAAGGCCGGCGTCCCAATACTTTTGGCAGTATAGTGTATATGAAATATTTTTGTAATAGTGTGAGCAGTTTCTTGCAGTATATAGTTGTCAGTAAAGTACAATCTACAAAACGTAAACACCAGCATCTTTATTTATTTATATTTACTTTCAGGACCTTTCTTTTATTATATATTTATTTTCAGGATCTTTTTATTCATTTATATTTATTTTCAGGATCTTTATTCTATTTATTTATATTTTTAAGGATCATTATTTTATTTATAGATATTTACTTTCAGGAGCTTTATTTTAATTGTATATATTTATTTTCAGGATCTTTATGTTTTATAATTATATTTTCAGGATTTTTTTTTTATTTATGTATATTTATTTTTAGGATCCTTCTTCTATTTATTTATTTTCCAGATCTTTATTTTATGTATTTATATTTATTTTTAGGATATTTATTTTAATGATGTATATATATTGGACATTAAAGATGCTTTTTCTGGTGTGTAAGGCTTGTGAATTGAGCCTAAAGTAACTTAACTCTTGCATTATGTAATTTATGTTTTAGATTTAGATCCATTAGCCCCATATATTGTGTTTGCTTTATTCAGTAACATTCCCATGTAAGTAAATAAAGCCCAGCACACATTGACACATTGTTTAGGGTACAGGATAAGAAAATGTATGCAGATCAATATTAGCAAAGGAAGGCGAGAAACAACAGTCCCCTGACTACCCAAGGCCGGATTTTCAACAAATAACTGAGCTGACCACATCTTCAGAGAGGAGAGAGGAGCCGCTGTGCAGGGTTGGCACATTCATACTATACAGAAGGTGATAAGGGGGGGGAGGGGGGGGGGGGGGGCAACCAGCCGCCAAT
>NW_017306395.1:121547-152284 GCF_000935625.1 Nanorana parkeri
AGGGGGGGGAGGGGGGGGGGGTGCTCAGCAGCTGCCAATTTTCCAAAACTCCATCATACATCCAGAGAATGTTATGCAATTTTATATATCCAACATGCAAACAATGAATAGGATAATTATCACTACTACAAAGAGTGTCCATAGAGCCCCTCCTCTGTCACCAACCATAGCCAGTCATGGCAGATGCCCATAGCGATGCCCATACTCACTCAGATCATCTGACCTCCAAAACCCGCTGCCATCTTCCTCCCAGCTTAACTAATGAATGGATGCAGCACACGGAAGTTGGCAATTCCCTATCTTTCCTTCATAGAAAGGGCAATAATAGGCAATTGATCATCCAGAGATTTCCAAACATGCCAGAAATTCCCCACAAGTGAAAACACATGTTGTCTGTCACTATGTAACTCTACTCTGTCCTGTCACCAGATTGAAATGCGTGCTGGTATTACACCAGAAGCAGATGGTTTCTATCCCGTCTACTGGTAGATTACCTCTGTCCAGCATGATCCATAACACAATCAAGCACACAGGTGAAAGCGGCATCTTGTACTCCTTATCTGGTTCACACGGCCCATACAGCTTTATACAAGTCCTGAGGACAATATACAGTCATGGGAGGAGAGGCCCATTCATGTCAGCCCTTTGTACCAATCCCTGGAGGGTATCTGTGACATTGCACATGAACAGGACAATTACTGCATTTATTGTTGAAGTCGATATTTCATTACTGTCAAAACATCAGCACGCCTTTGTGAAATGAATATTAAATCTGCACTCCAGGCAAACAGCTAAACACACATAAGGGAGCTGGTTTGCCTGTTGATCCAGTTCTGAGAGTTACACAGCTCTGCTAATTGTTGAATTTGCAATGTATCCCTTCCTGAGACCTCTATGCCTGGCCTGTATAAGCAGATACAATCACTGTAGACAATCTTCATTAGATGGCTGAACTCACCAAATACTTTTCGTCCACAAAGATCTTTATTGAATGCAGCAGGTTACTAGCAGACAATATGATGTAGCAGATGGTTGAAATGACAGCATTTGAAGGTCAAAAAAGGATAATGCCTTCCTCTCCTCATGTGCACATGTGGCCAGAAAATGGCTGAATGGAACACTCAGGAAGGAGGAGGTGTCACATTATACAAGGGGAGGAAACACAGGAAAAAAGAGGAGCAATAAACCTAATGACCACTGGGTGGCAGTGTAACAAACATTATTTATACTAACACACAATAAACATAAATGTAAGTGCATTGCCATATAACTACAGAGGCAGCACAGCTACAAAGCATAGCCCTGTCTGGCAGGGCAGACCTGATTTTTTTCCCTGCTCTAGTTAAAGTACAACATATCTAAACCCTGTTGGTTATGTGTTAACGTTAAGCACTGAGATCTTGAGAAATGCTGAATCAAGTTTTACTTGCTTAGAAAAACATTACATGTGTAAATACATCATTGAAAAAACACCTTCCTGTATATCATAGTCAAGCATGCACATAGAGACTAGCATTGCACTACAGCGCCACCTACAGCTCAAAAGACATATTGCATTAGTACATTAGTATATGCTGCTGTATTTCTAACAAACCCAAGAACAAATGAGCGGTTTCATGCAATTAGGGTGTCTGACCGGCCCCGGACACAGACATTTTGTTTCAGGGTCGGTGTTTTGTGGATGCATAGATGCTGGATGGAGCTCGTTGTCTAGTGCAGTGCTTCTTAAAGTGTGGGTCGCGACCCCATGTGGGGTCCCGCAAGTTAACAGGGGGGTCGCGATCCGAGTCCCCGGCCAGGACCGCCATCAGGGGGGTATGGCCGGTACTTGCGTGAGGGGCCCTGGCGGCCAAGGAGGTTTGGGCTCCAAGCTAGATTGTTTTTGCTGGGGGGAGAAGAGGAGAGAGACACTGACCGACGCCTGGGGGGGAGAGAAGACGAGACGAGAGAGACACTGACACGCTGGGGGGGGGAGAGAGAGAGACACCGACTTACGCTAGGGGAGGCAGGAGACACTGACCGACGTTGGGGTCCCTTAAACATTTCCTCGGCCAAAAAGGGGTCACGAGTGGAGAAAGTTTAAGAAGGCCTGGTCTAGTGTGTATACGGCGATAGCACATAGTTTTGCTTAGTTAGTGTTTAGCTGCATCTGATCGCAGCAGCCCAATAGCCCATGTGAATGAACCCCAAAAAGAAGAGTAGGCTGTAAAAGAATATCAGGTATATCCATTACCTTTCTGATGGTAACTTGAAAAATCACTGCTTTGCTGCTCCTCAGATAGGTGGGTGGAATACCTTCTCTTCTGGCCACATGCCATGGTTCCTATTACCAGCTCCTATGTGTTGTAGTGATGTATGACCCAGCACAAGGAACCACAGAGTGCAACGGTAGAGGGCTGATAGTTTACACACCCAGAAGTATGGAATCCCATCATCAGTGGGGAGCAGAAAAGCAGTGACGTTTGAGGATACAGACCACTGAAAAGGAATGCCATACATGCTATTCTTGTACAGTCCAGTCTTCTTTTACAAGTCACCCTCTGACACCTACAGGGTTGTGTCAGTGCGCTACTGATTTTGTCCTCGCACATGCTTTGGCTTTTGTCAGTACGGGACTAGTGGTGTCTAAGCAGATATGTTTATGGTTGTGGCCGTCCATAATTATTTTGTAGGTACAAGCACAGTGTCAAATGTGTGCAATGTGTACTAGACATGTGCGATTCGTTTCGTTCCGAATCAAAATTCAGACAAATTTTCTGAATCCTAATGCATCCGAATATGAAATTCCATTTCCGAATTTTAGATCCCATCCAAATTCTATTTAAAAACTAAATTGAATCGGACATGTGACTTTTCTGGCCAATAAGATGTGTTTTTCGGTTTCATCCATCCGAATGGGTCTGAATACGAATTTTCGTTATGGCAACAAGGGAGCCATATATACACATATATTACTAAAGCTGAGGCAATTTAGAAATTCGGATCCCGAATGCCATTCGGGTCTAGGAGATTCAGTTTTAGTATTAATATCTGTATATGGTTTTCTGTGGCAGTCGTAAGGAATATCCGTTCGTAAACTTATCCGAAACTGACGAAAAGTCGGATTTTGTCCGAATCCGAAACCCGAACCAAATTGAATTTGGGATCCGAATCCCAAATCTTCTTCCTCTCCCAGTCTACAGAGAATGCAAAAGGCTGATACCAGGTAAAATTCAGCTACTTACACTGAATATATCTATACAATATAATTAATGGTGAATACCGAGCTTCACTGATGTGTGTGGAGTTCAGCTGTAACAAATAGCAAAAACCAGAGATGATATAGTAGTCCAACTCAACCAATCTCCCCCGCCCGTATTCACTCCCTACAATGCACCATCTAGAGATCAGTGCCAATGGATATGTGTATAATAATAAGCGTCACCTTCATTCTGTAACCTAAGTAAGAGACTCTGCTTCTATGAATGAGAGGCAGATCTGGTGTCATGTTTTGATAATGGATACCTGACAGTGTGGGGATGATAGAACACAAAAAGGTCCATTGATTGTCCTCTGCTTTGTTGCCATCCTCTTCATAAGGATAATGACGTTGGTCAGAAGGATAAAAATGCTTCTCATAACCCAGGAAGAGGGAGGCAGAAATAATACGAGTGAAAACACGAATAGATGAGAATAAGATCAAAGTCACACTAACCTCAGGAGACGCTTATAAACTACCGGCCATCTTTATCATGTATACAAAGAACATCTTCCACAACTCCGATTACAGGAGATTAAAAGACAAATAAAAATGATTTCTAATGACTAGAAGATTCTGAAATCTTTGGGGGGAGAATCAAAAAGTAAAGACAAAATACATTTCACCGCTTTAACCCTTTTGTTGCCAAGGCCTTTGTTTGCGTTTATTGCACACATGTTATAATCCACATTAAAACCCCCCCAAAATTATATATTTTCTGAAAGACCCTGTAAAATAAAATGACAAATGTAAATTTTTTACGTTGCATATATTAGCACAACTCATTATCAAACTCAAACATGTAGTAAAAAAAGGACTTAAGTATATTTTAGAGGCCAAAAACACAATATAATACCAATTTTTTAGGTTACAACAAGTAAATATATACCCAGCATACCATGATTAAAAATTGTGTGTGTCCGTGAAATGGCGAAAAAATACTGTAGCCCAAATTGTCCATAGGTGAGGCTTTAAAAGCCTGTACAGGTCATCAGTTTAAAGATATCCATAAATATTTCCCCTGGAATTATTGCACTCACTCTGACACACACGGCAATACCTAACATATGTGATATCCGTTTTCATACGTAGGTGCACCTGACGCATGTTTACATCCCACTCGTGGGGGTGGGGGACTTTAATTGCTATCACGAGCCCCTTATGTGATAAAATGGTAGTGGTGACAGGTACTCATTAAGGTGACATTGGGGTCAATTAGACCCCTAGTGTCACCTTTCCACTTCAAATAAGCTATTGGAACACAGATCATGCTCCAATGGCTTATTGCCTGGCTTCTGCAGCCGAGTAATGACAGCTGAGAGACTGCAAGTGATGCAGCATTGCTTCCAGTCCCATTTACCAGGGAGGAGATCGGTGAACAGATGTTTGCCAGTCTCCTTCCCCGCTTACTGCCAATACCCAAGATGCCAGTCCCAGAACCATAGGAGGGGGAGCAGAGCCCGGAAAGCAAGGCGGGTGTGACAGGCAAAACTTGAGATGACTCAAAAACTTGACTCAAAAACTTGAGATGCCCGAATAAATTTATCATAAATATCTTCTCTTTAACACCCCGTTCACACCTGAGCGTTTTACCGCGCGTTCCTACGCTCGGTAAAACGCGCAACAGGTGAAAACCCATGTTAGCCTATGGGCATGGTTCTCACCTGCCTGCTTTACCACCCGTTCGATCGCATGGTAAAACGCCATACGCCCAAAGAAGTACACGAGCTTCTTTGGGGCGTATTGACGACCGTATCCCGCTGTTATCTGCCGGATAACCCCCTCGGAAACTCGCGTTTGACGCGCGTTTCTTTTACGGCAAATCGCGGTAAAACCATGCGGTAAGAAATGCGCAGCAAACGTGAGTTTCCAATACGCTGAGGTCTAATATAAACTAGTAAACATAAAAACAAATGTACAATAACAAACACCAAAATATTAAAATACTGCTCATTAGAAAAATACAAAATATGAGCATGAAAGTTTTTGCATCTTGAACTTGTGAAGATCGTTTTTCCATAAATATTCTATTTCTTGCCTGAAACTGATTGTGTACACGGATATCGGCAGCCCTGGTTGCTGTTAATACTAAATCCAGAGCTGACCTTTACTCTGTGGTTGTAAATTGGAAGTTATTTGTTTGAACTTCTAATCAAACTAGAGCCTGGCGGATAGCAAACCGTTCTACTTCCATATCTCAAGGTCTTCAAATACTTGGAGATTATATATTCTCATCCAGGTCAGGACGGTAGAATAATCAGATTTAACTGCTTCTGGTGTTTCATGAACTGCATAGGACACAAAGCAAGGTGGATCCCAAAAACGTGCTTCTGCTTCTTTTAGTCTCACTTAATAGGATGATGCAGATATATTTAAACAAATGCTACATTGAGACACAACCTAACCTTTGAATGGCGCCAAGATTCAGCTACAAACATCCATACTGTCCCACCAAATAAATCACTATAGTTGCCAATATCTTGACCTCTTGAAGGTGCTGGATCCTGTGAGCTGTAGACCTGTATGCTCATTAGTTCTAAGAAATTCTCTCTAAACCACTGCAGTCCTCACCACATTGGAGCATTATAAAGAGGTATCACAGCACAAAATCATAAGAAAGGAGCTATAGTCCTAGCCAGCAGCACGCAAATAACTTGATAAATCTGGCTGCAATAGACCATGTAAAACTCAGCTAGAACTCCAGAAAGAACTATTTATCTCCTTAACAAAATCCCAATGCAACTTCAGTCTGGTTTGCCTGAAAAAAAACAAGTCTTCCAGTTCAAAATCTAAAGCGCACCATACACATTACAAACTGACTGTGCAGTGTTTGTACAATCCCCATTAGGCTTACCAACCCTCTGTAATAGGAGGAATACCTAACCTAGCAAATCAAATTGTATCTAATGAAGCAGGCACTCGCTCTAAAGCGTTGGTAGATCTAAAGCCTTTCAAAATACTCCAAGAACAGCAAATTCTCTGCAATAATAAATCCCCCAACCTATTCCTTCCTCATAGGGAAATTTTTAGATTGTTACGTGTGAGAGTTTAAAGCACTTTTAAGATGCAAGAAAAGCCCTCTGCTATTTCACCGAAATCATCAGAGGGGGGTCACACCATATGTACCCCTGTAAATACGCTGCTTAGACTGCCTGGAACTCTATGGCTGGATTTTCACTTTTGCGATCTGTTAACGTACATTCTGTTAAGTGTAAACATGCGTATCGTTAGAGAAAAAATCAATTTGTCTCTTGGCGCTAATGACTACCGTCACACAATCCTTCAGGAGTAGTCTTTCTTGTAAAATATTCACAGCTTTTGGAGAGGCTGATCGTCAAAGAGACTCTGGGGTTCTCATCAGATACATAAAAGACAAAAGCAACAAAGCGCCACCTCTTTGTGTGAAATCTTTTTTTATTTGAATAATAAAAACGGTTAAAAATACTCACAATTATAAAATATAAGTCACGCTTGTCAGTAAGAGACCACAAGATCAATGTCTAAGGAATGTTCCGATCAGACTGCGTATAAAAAGCTGCCTTTGGTCACATCCCCACACCATCGTGCCACCGGCTGCTTTTAGGCTGGATTAAATCTAAACTTACAGGGTTATTCACGAAAGGGTGAAGAGTTTGGAGAAGGCAGGAGACGTGAACAATCTAGGACAACATAGCCAATTTGGAAAAATTCTCCAATTCAGCTCACTTACCAGTTCAGTTATGTTGTCCTCAGTGCCGGTGCAAGGATTTTTGCCTACACAGGCGAAGGTGCATTTCATTTTTGCGCTCCCCGCCCATCTTTAACTTTTTATAATTTTTTTATAGAGCGCAAAGAGGTGTGATCGCCGCCGCGGCGACCGACTTAAAGGGGCCCCCTCCCGGTTGCATCTTTCAGCCCCCGTCCCCCCACCGGCGCCTTCAGGCAGATGCTTGACCTGCCTATATGGTAGCGCCGGCTCTGGTTGTCCTACATTATTCACTTCTCCTGCCTTCTCCAAACTCTTCACCCTTTTGTGAATAGCCCTGTTAAAGTAAGCAGCAGTGCAAATGTGATAAATTATTGACTCAATAAAAGAATTAGTGCACTTAGTAAGTAAGCTTTGATTGCATTATCAAAAACATCTCTAGTATGTATTCCTATTACAATGCTGATGTTATATGCCACCAATGTGACGGACCGCCTGGTACCCCTTCTGGGTACCTCCGCCAAAGAGCGTCTCCTGCCCGCCAAACCCCTCTCTCAGCCAGCAGATTGGCAGTAACCAGCCCCTAACCCCCAATCACGAGGCAAAACTCATGTTGAAGGTTCAACATAGAAAGAGCAACTGCTTTATTAAACAAAGGACATTCACTTTAGAGACACTGGGAGGGCTACAACCCCCCCCCTCCCTTCCCCCTCATGACAAACACAGATAACAGCTTACACAGGGAATCAGACATTTACATACACAGTCACAGTACAATAGGGTGAGCATCAGATAACAGGGGGGGGGGAAAGCTATGCAACTGACTTCACTTAATTAAGTCTCCATTTTGAATAGACAACCCATGTGGCCAAGTCCTTGTCCTCCACCATTTTAAAACATATATTTCACAGAGGGCAACAGTCACTGTCTGCATATAAAATGTACATTTAGCCCCAAAATCTCCTGTTTTCTTGCTGGGCCATAATCGGTGGGTAAGAGGCCGGCCTGCAGCCCCCTCCAACTAGCACAGTGACGGTGCATTCCGTCACAGATAGTATATGCTGGGACATTACAACTCCTTTAAGAGACAGTACATATATCCTAAATGACAGTGTTCAACTGAAGTATCAACAACTGGAGGCGGAAAAACCTCTTTTAAACTTCTCTATCTTAAAGATTACATTAGACTGTACAATACATCCTCTACTTTTTGTTTTTTGGCCAAATGTTTACTCCAGGACACGCATGAGAATCGAGCAGGTGTTAGTTTCCCTTATACGCCCCTCGTTCTGCTAGCCGCATGATAGACAATGAGAATTGCCATCTGTGACTGCTACCAAGTGATCCAATGAAAACTTGCAAAGGTTGGGTCAGATCTGGAGACCTGTACATATATATAATAATGTATTTTTCCTTTACACAACATTCATGCAAAGTTTAACTAACATCTTCTCCAAGATGTCTCCAGTGGGGCCCCTAATAGCCCTGCTCCTACTCTGCACCTCTTCCCTAGCAGAAGAGAAGGCTGTCCTGCCTGAAGGTATGGAAATGTATAATTTGGGTTATTATTCTAGTTGCTAAATGTAAATTACAAACAACTTTCTTGCAGAAATTACTGTCATATTATTCTTGAGTAAGAATGCATTTTTCAGGAAATACAAAACTGAGTATAGTTATAGAAATATTCCACTTTCACAGAAAATACTGAAGATTTCGACCACATATAATTACTCTCAAATCCATTTTGTAATTCAATATTATTAATTTTTTCCATTTCCATCTGAAATCATAGCCAGCCATGATTTTCTGAATTTAACAAAAAATGTAAATGCATTCCTTGCAGTATGACAAATCAGAAACAATGAGGATGATTTACCAGAAGTTCTTCACTCACAAAAACAGACATTTATGAGGGGTATTCTGTATAACATTGTGTAAATAATAGGGCTGATTCACCGAAGGAACATAGAATATTGTTTGAAAATTCACTTTTCAATCATGTGAAAAGCAAATTCCTGTTCACTTTAAATACCCAGTCAAATGCAGCTGTTTTTCCCGTGATTGGATAACATAAGTGAACATTTACACAGTTTTTTTGAGTGAATATTCTCAGCTCCTATTCTGTAGATGGTGTGTTATAGAACACCCCTCACAAACTGAATTTACTGAATGGATCAGTACTATTCCCAGAAGCCTGCACAGATCTGGTAATCAAAAAAGATGCATCCTGATATCTCATGTCCTCATTGCCGCTCGCCTTGCTATCGCAAGAGCCTGGAAACAGCCTGAAACTCCACTTCTGCGAAATGTCATCCTAAATACTCATGCTCACTTTGAATTCCTCTATGCTAAAGCCAATCTTACCACTCATCTCTTCACCTCCCAATGGTCCAGCTGGCTATCGGACCCCAGATGCTTGGTTCAAACTAGATGACTATACTGTGGTAATTTCTTTAGATATGTCATGTATGTATTCCATTCCCCCATATACTCTCGTAGGTATAGTGTTCTCTCTCTGTCTGGACACCCCTCCATGAGAAATTGACCCACTACTAGCATTAGGCCCACCCCCAGTTTGCCACTACGAACGTTTTTTTTTTTTCTCTCTATGTTCGCCTTCGTATTGAATTAGTCACATCCTTCTGATCAAAGATGTATACTGAAGACTTCCTATATTCCTGTATTGCTGTAAGATTTAAAATTGCGGCTGGGTACGCTGTTTGCAGTATCCTTTATACTACTGTTTATACTACATGTCTGATGCCTTAATTCCTTCCTTTTTCTTTTCTTTTATGTTTTTATATGCCTTATGGTATGTCTGTATTTACCAAATGCAAACCTAATAAAACTAAAATGCAAACCTAAAAAAAGAAGCATCCTCTGTTTCAACTTTGTTGAGACACTTTCTGGGACTGTTTTGGCACTAATGTCAGTTTAAGAAAGGCAATCAGCAATTTTCACAGAACAGAGACAGGAAGAATTTTGCTAAAATCATTGCAATAGTTGCAATGGGATAACAGAAGGCAGCCAACATGTTTCAGGGGCCAATCAGCTCCCCTTCATCAGATTTTGCATGGCCATCTAATATAGACAAGCAATGTACTTGTTGCTCCTGGCTTTGACCCATAAACTCAGGCTCCGAGCTCTGTGCTCAGCTCAGCTCAGGCTCTGTGACAAGTTGCTTAAGCCCTGATGAAGGGGAATTGTTTGGCCCCCAAAACATATTGACTGCGTTATCATATCCTTTGCCATTTGTGGAATTAATAAATATGTTTCTGGACCCCTAAAACATGAGTTTGGCGCTCCTTCTGGTTCAACTACATGTAGATTTTTCAAGCAGCATGAACCCTGTATTCAGGGAGTATCCTGTTTTGTGGGTAGCTGCTGAACCTAGGCCATACATAGCACCTACTAACTAAGTATCTGGGTCTAGACCTTGCTCCCACCTCTAATTTAATATTTCATGTACACTACCTGAACATCACATCACACATCCCCCCTGTAAATCCCTCAGTTTTATATCAAAGTTGTATAGATATCAATGTTATCAGCCCCAACAGTGAATCTTTACAATGGAGATGCAGGTAGTAGTAACAACATGACAACACTCCAACGTTGTTGTCAGAGATTCTATGTTATGTTACTCACTGGGTTCTGAATAACCCTCGGAGACCCTGCAGTAAGCTCCCCCACCCTCGTTCCCCCACTGAAGCATCTCAATCCTGGGTTGTAGCCTCATTCTCAGAACTGCATTTTCCATAATACAAAATAGATCAAATATCCATCAGAGATTTCATGGGTTAAGGTGTAAGATGTCTAGCCACCAGAAATCCAGAAATACATTAAACTGGCGGGTGATTTAGTCCACCAGCTTCCACCTGAAAGCCAAATTATCATTTTAGCATGGACTAATTTGTCATAATTTTTTTTAATGCAGCACGATGTGGAAGCAGCTTTTCAGATGCATACAAACCTGTCCAGATTCAAGTTACTGGAGACAATGACTGTACCTGGAACATAGTGAGGCCGGCCAATGAGACCACCAGAGTAATCTTCTCTATGCTCGAGTAAGAAAAACAGCATTATATTGTGCATAATATAGTAAACTAGTTACATGTCAACCTACAGTATGTGTGTGTGTGTGTGTGTGTGTGTGTGTGTGTGTGTGAGCCTCCAAGGATTTGTTTCCATAGCCCTGTATTACTATGCTCCCTTAGGAAGACATCTAAGCAAGCATTTTTCATTCTTCTGACTGTTCTACTGTGGTGAAAGCTGAAATATGATTAGTCACACCAGTGCTTTTGTTAATGTCATGAGATTTATAAACCCAGTCTTGGTACTTTATTTTATACAATGACATACTGTGGGTCACTTAAGTATATATCAATAACTGGTTGATCTTGATGTATAATGGACACATGGCAGTGTCCATGGCCAAAGTGGCTAAAATAAGACTGTTGTACCTGAAAAATTAGATTTAAACCTGGACTAAATAATGAAAGATAAAAACTGGAAGTCTGAATCTTATTGATTGTCAAATTCAAGAAACTTCTGGATGAGTTTCTTCTTTCTCAGAATCTACAAGGCATATGGGAAGTATTGAAAAAATTTGAAATCTGCGCTTATGGAAGGGTTAAGTGTTAAAGCTGCTGCGCTATAGTTTTTAACGACAATAAAATAATGAGTGTGCAGCGCTGTAGGTGTTTTATGTGTTACACATCTATTAACGTGCTAAAATCCCTACAATGGGTAAAGTGTAATCCCTTTTTCAGGGATATACAAATGTGAAAAAGTTGTGTTTAAACAAATAAAAATACAAACAATATTGGGTGATCCTAGTGTCTTAACATAGCAATATCCTTAATTATTAAACAATTCCTTAATTAGGAAACAAGTGCCTCATAAAATCCGCTGTGTAGCTATATAACAGCCAAATTAATCAAATCCTATACAATAGTCAGTGATAATTCATCAAAATAAATAAAGTTCATCAAAATAAAGTTCATCAAAATAAAGTTCAATTGTGATGATAATGTGGAAAATCCAAAGTAAAAAAAATTGAAGCTCAGACAGAAATATTTCAACACCGCTGTGCAAGTGTCCACGAATCCCCCTCTGGGGTGCGCACTCACCCCACTGTTTGTGAAAAATAGACAGTGTAGATGATTCTATGCGTCCACATTCAAGGTATTCTATCCGGCAGTATCCCATCACTCGAGCATTTGTGGGATCATAAAAGAAAAACTCCTCATGGTGTGGCAAGTATACACGTTTATTTAAAAAAACATAGAAAACTCACAGTTTAAAACAGCAATAACCGGCCGGTCAAACACAGCACCAAATCCAGCGTCCGCCAAGCATGTACTTCCTGATCGTGGTATCACATTCATTTTGCGGGACTTTTTGGAGAAGGTTACTGCCTCTCCGCTGGAGGCAGGGAATTCTCCACCTGCAACTTGACGCAAGCAAAGGGGTGGGATGCAGTGACGTCATTGACCTTATATGGTTTCATGCCTATATTTGGTAAATTACATTTACCTAATATGGCTTTGTGGCCCTATGAGGTCAGCACAAGCATCCCATCCCTTTGTTTACATGGAACTGAGGGGTAGGGAATGCCGGGCCTGCAATTGATTGGGTGGAAGTGCCCATGGCACTTCCGTGATAAAAGGAGCTCAGTTCATTCTGATTTTGAGCTCATCCCTCATTCCCTTCTAGTGAGGCTAATAATAGGGTGTTCAAGGTCAACCAAGTTTCTTAAGACTCTGCAATGGTATGATATCAAAATGAAACTGGTTCCTCCCATTCTAAGTTCAGGGCTGTATTTAGATATCATTTTGCCCTAGACACTCCTGAATTATGACATCCTTTTATACAAGTTCTGTCCCTTGCCATAATTTTAATAAAGTCTAATGCTAGAATGTGCTATTGGTGGCAGCACGCTGCTAATTGTCAGCTGCACATATCACCAAACAAGATAAAGAGATGTTTCAAGCTTTGTTAACTATACAGTAGTTCTGATGCCTCTCAATATCCCCTACACCCCCTTGTCCTGAAGGCCTGTTACCTCAATAGAAATAGATATACAGTAATTGGAGGTTTGGTTCTCCCCCTCTAACCCTGCTGCTCTAGACACTAACCCACCAGTTCCACTATGGAAAATACAGCCATGGCTGGGCTAAAAAATCAGCATTAGATTTAAACTGTAATCACTCTACTTTTATCACATAAGCAGGAAGAAGAGCAAAGAACTACAAAAAAAAAATTCTGGAGGAAATAGTTTGGGTAGCTCCCCAAAGCCCTAGGTAACCATAGCACTGCAAGACAGATCAGAAGATTCTGGTTTGCAAGTACTGGGATTCAAGAATTCATGAATAACTCTTCAGGTTCATTTGGCAAATATTAGACATGTGTACGGCATAAACATTGATTTTGGACGAAACAAATAAAAAGGGAAAAAACTTTTCATTCATTTCGTTTGATGAAATGAATAATTCTGCTGTTTCAGATTTGGAGGCAACAAACCTCCGAATAATTTTAGAATCTTCTATTGGGGATACGTGTTCCAGGGACAATATCTAAGAGAGGAATTTGTGAGATTTCCTCCAACTTCCTGTTGTGTTTCCGAGACAGGAGGAGAAAGTAAATCTCTCTAATAATATACTCTAACCAAAACTATCCAAAAGGAAAAAAAGGTTTTATATGTCTGTGTGTATATGTATACATACATATATATATATTTATATATACACTGTATAAATATATATATATATATATATTTATACAGTATATATACAGTATATATA
This sequence comes from Nanorana parkeri, assembly GCF_000935625.1. Taxonomy (NCBI): domain Eukaryota; kingdom Metazoa; phylum Chordata; class Amphibia; order Anura; family Dicroglossidae; genus Nanorana; species Nanorana parkeri. Next base: position 135,277 of record NW_017306395.1, read on the forward strand.
TTTATACAGTATATACACTTTAACAAATTTGCTTTTATGATAATGTCAATGTTCTTCTTTCGCAGGCTGAATCCATCCGCAGACTGTTCTCAGGAGAACGTCACTGTACTGGATGAAGATTTCGGAGTGCTGGGAGTGTTGTGTCCGAACTCTCCTAAGATTACTACGTTTGAATCTCCGGGCAAAGTGTATGTCAGGGTGTTCAGTAACTCAGCTTCACTTACTAGGACTGTATACTTCCTTTATTACTCCGTCACTCCTGCAAATAGTAAGTCGATCAATGCACAACAATCTCCTGCAGTAAATAATATTTTTTGTATAGTATGGGACATGGTTGAAAGAAACCACTGTCAGGTTTTTTTTTTTGTATCTGTGTCCCATTGAGGAGAGTTCAATTCACTTCCTATCCAGCATAAAGTAGGAGAAGATCTCTTCAAATCAAGGGATATTCCATTTTAGATAGTTGTCACCGAAAGAGTGGTCTTCATTGGAAGGGTCACCCTTTGCTTATGTGGCAGTTTCAGAATTGTCATTAGTATCCCAGAGACAATGGTCACCATGTCCAATAGTGAGGGTGAACCTCCCCAACTAGGATCCAGACAGGCAGTTAACATTTTTTTCCAACTATCTTCGTGGACTAAAACAACACAACCCCTCCTATGCCATGGCGAAGAGAAGAGGGAGATGTGTTCTGTAGTCATGTCCCAGGGCAGGGGTAGGCAAACTTTGTCCCTTCAGCTGTGGTCCAACTACAAATCCCACAAGGTATTGCAAGACTCTGAGGGGGTGATTTACTAACCTAAACACACGCACGCACTAGGTGCGTGTGATTTTTACACAGCAAAACGTATTTATCAACCAAAAAGTCTCTAAAAGCATATTTCCACTAATGCCATATATGGAAAAATCATGCACATGATGCATATATAATGCTGCTTCACAGTTTAGACAAAAATGGTTAGCTCATGCATTTACATTCCTGCATTCATCAACGCAAGCAACACAACATAGAGCTAATTTACACAACATCACCTTGCAATTCATGCTTGGCTTTGCACAACACACCTGCTGGGTGTGTACACACTACAAAGGTGTTTAGATTCCACCCATAGATCATGCTGGGAGGGAACACACTACAGAGGTGTATACATGTTCGTGGTGTGTTTATAAGGTTAGTAAATCAACCCCTGAGAGTCAAAGGCATGACTTTGTCTCCCAGAGTCTTGCAATCTGTTGGAATGTTGTTGTCTTCTTCTCCTCACATATTTGGTGCTTGTGTAAAGGACTCCAATTGGAGCTAAATATTCCCAAAATGTAATTTAAAGACTATTTGGGTCATTGATAACAATAAGATGAAAAAGCATAATTCCCATAATTATGATGATTTCTAGATGGCTCAGTTGCTAGGGTAGATAAACAATGAATTTGAATTTATAAAGGGAGACAGAGCTCCTGAGAGGATACGGCTCAATAGAATGAATGGGCGATGTCCGAGTGGGGAGTGGGCGGGCTGCATTAGCCTCATTAGAATATGGACTTTTTCAGTGGCCCGATACCTCGGTCTCCCGGCCAATGAGAGCTGCGGAAAACCGAGTGGAGTGTTTGTATTACCTGTGTCTCTGTCGGACTGCCGCCAAATGACAAGTGTAGATATAACCATATCTTACAGCCGGGATGATAGCAGGACGAGACTAAAGGCTATTATTCTGTAAGGACATATCTTTCTAAAGGCCACAGTAGCTAAAGATCTCCTGAGTCACCATAATGACCATAATGATCCTTAAACGTGCTATTATAACCTGTATCTTTATGACAAATATATACAGGATCCTTATATTGAACACACATCGATCATAGTAATGGTCATACTGATCATATAAATACTTTAAAACCTATAAATCTAAAAACCATATCAATAGATCTCATGAATGGTTTTTAGTCTGCCGGGAGATATTAGGCTGCGGAGGTCCTTGGGCTTCTTATATATGACAAGGGGCCGATTTGGGAGAGATTGTTTCAGCACAGGATCTTCTTTAAGTATTCGCCAGTGGTTCTTGAGTATTTTGGAAATCCGAAAGGCATCATCATTATATTGTGTGCAGAAGTTAAACTTAAAGGTGTTACCCTCGTTTCGTACCTTTTTGGGGATGGGGACCAAGTGTTTATTGTAAGCTTCTTCAATTATCTTTGTATTATACCCCTTGTCTGTAAATTTCTTGATTAGTATTGCTCCCAATGCCTCATAGTCAGAGTGAGAGGTGCACGTTCTCCTCAATCTACCAAACTGTCCATCTGGGACATTTTTTATCCACCTGGGATGGTGGTTACTCCTGGCATGGAGATAGGAGTTACCCGAAGTCGGTTTAAAATGCGTTTTGGAGGAAATCGTACCTGTGTCATCTACCCCCAACTCTAAATCTAAAAACACAAGGCTGCATTTATCCATGACAAAGGTAAAGTCGAGTTTAAAGGGATTGTCTTTGCAGTAATCCACAAAAGCTAGAAATTCTGCATCTGTTCCATCCCAAATTATAATAATATCGTCGATATATCTGGCGAATAAGACCAAATTCGATCCGAATGGGTTATGGGACCAAATATAAAATTTTTCCCAATACCCCATAAATAAGTTCACATAGGAAGGTGCAAAACTAGCTCCCATGGCAGTGCCTCTTAGTTGAATATAAAAAGTATCTAAAAACGTGAAGTAATTGTGAGTTAAAACGAATTCGATAGCTTTGATAATAAAATTGGCCTGTTCAGAATTAAAATCTCCTGATTGGGTCATAAAATATTGTACCGCTTGTAATCCGAATTGGTGTTCGATGGACGTGTATAACAAAGCCACGTCTAGCGATGCCCAACAATAACCCTCTTTCCATTCATAGTTTTTTAAAATTTCTAAAATGTGTCCAGAATCCCTGACATAGGAGGGTAATTCAGTGACCAGTGGCTGTAAAAAGTGGTCTATGTAACTGGCAAGATTTGAAGTCAGGCTATCCATGCCTGCTATGATAGGTCTACCCGGAGGTCTGACAGGGTCCTTATGGATTTTGGGGATATAGTAAAAATACGGAATACAAGGATGTTTGATGAATAGAAAATTACATTCTGGTTTGGTTAAAATGCCTTGGGATAATGCACATTTTAATAAATCCTCCAAGATGTTCTTATATTCACTGGTTGGATTACTTTTTAGGGGGAGGTAAGTGGATTTATCTGACAATAGTCAAGTTGCCTCTGTAACGTAATCCTCTTTATTCAAAATGACCAAACCTCCACCCTTGTCTGCCTGTTTGATAACTAGATCCATATTGTTACTGAGTTGTTTAATGGCCACTTTTTCTTTTGGGCTTAGATTCGTTGGTCTCTTACTTTCTGTAGAGCAAAGCTTTTTAAAATCTGTATAAACTAACTGATAAAAAGTGGGAAGAAAATTCCCTGTAGAGTGGTGAGGATAAAAAATTGACTGTGGTCTAAAATTGGTATGTCTGATGTTGGGATCAAAATTGGGGCACCATTCGAAAGAGGATGCTCGACCATCCCATAATTCTTCCAAGTGCCTGTTCATCAGGGTCAGGGTCTGGCCCTAAGGCACCTTCACTCTCTATTGATAGGGCATTTTTCATCTTTGAATCTTTTATGATAAAATGTCGGTGGAGGGTGAGTTTTCGTATAAACCTGTGAAGGTCTAAAAAAATTGAGAATTCATTGGTTGAGGAATTGGGAGCAAAACTAAGTCCTTTTCTTAGGACTGATTTTTCTATCTCATCCAGAGGGTGAGAGGATAGATTGAAAATTTTTATAGTATCGTAGTTTGGGGCAACAGTGGCTAAGGACTTCTTTTCCCTTTTTTGCTGGACCTCTCGTCCGGCTCTACAGCCTCTTTTCCTTTTAGGTTTGGTTACCATTTCTTTTTTCGTACTTTGGGGGTGTGTGCCAAGGACAAAAAAGATCCAGCATCTTTGAGGACAGTCCCTTCGCTACGGCTATAATGTTTAGGTCTGGCCCTTACTTTGTTCCATTCCAATAATATTTCTTGTTCATCGACTGCGGAAACGCCCATGAATTATTGCCATGCGTGGGAATGTAGGGCAGCGGCCGAAAGGCTACTGGGGAAGTGATAACATCGTTCTTCAGGTCCCGATCTAAAATATCTGAAGATCGTGGACCTGGCGTAGAGGACCCCCGATGAATGGTGGAAATCTTGCGAGGAGTGTTAATGAGACTTGTCCTCCTATTGGAATCCATATAGGGTCTGGGATGTGACTGTGCATGGGGACGAACTGGTGATTTAGGATTTGCCCTAGGGGCTACAGGGGATGGTGGTCTGGAGCAGGTCATCAAATGTTTATCGCGTGCATGAAATGGATGTGTTGGAAGATGTTCCTGATGGTGTGGGTGTGTGTATAGTGATCGTTGTGATCTGGCTGTTTGCCAACTGTTTCCGTGAGGAGGGGGTCTCATAGGTCGGGGCTGAGTCGTCTCCCTGGATCGAGGAAGACGCTGCAACCTATAGTCAGACCTATGTTGATTGTTGGCTTCCCTTATGGGCCGTTGTGTGTGTTGTCTAGTGGATACAGGACGAGAGCCAGGGTTCATATGTCTCTTCCAAGTGAAGATGTTGCCGCCCTGGTAGTCATCCTGATCCCTCTCGAATTTCCCTAGTTTTTTATCGAGCAGAGTTTTTTTCAAATTTTAAGATCTTATTGTGGATGGAAGAATCCCATTCCGAAAAACTGGGATGATTATGATACTCATTGAGTTGCTCGGTGAGTGTGACAATTTTAGCTCTTGTGTTCTCAAGTAGTCATTTTCTCTGTTTAACTATCAAAGCTATCCACTCGCCAGAGCAATTAAGAGCTTGTTCATCCCATGTCTTTCTAAGATCTGGATCAAGGAAGCTGCACTGTTTAGTGATGCGGAGTCCTCTGGGGATCAATTTGGCCTTAAGATAATGCTTAAGGGTTTCCGCATCCCACCAGTGAAGCATTTCTTTTTCTAATGTATTTTTCAAACTATAAAATGCTTTGATCATAGGTTTAGTGGAATAATTTTCCGAAGAAATCTGAGGTGGTATATTAGGTTTATTAACTTTAGAAAAGTCCTTGGTAATGAATTAATTAAATAGGTTGGTTCTTCTGTTATGGCGATCCTCTATGGAAGTAGTCATGGTCGGATCGTTGGATGGTCTTGTATTGAAAAAATAATGGTTGGATGCCGTTAAAGGGAAAACCTGTAGGCAGCTTCTATAGTCCCAGAAAGCAAGGCAATTAACAAAAAATGAAGAAAGCAGCGCCAGAGGTAGTCATATACAGTCTTAGCGACAGAAAAAGCATAATTCCCATAATTATGATGATTTCTAGATGGCTCAGTTGCTAGGGTAGATAAACAATGAAGTCACCAGATACGTGAAAATGGCTAACACAAAAGTCTGTTTCTTTTTTCAAATAGTTTGGTTAAATAAGTTATTAGGTGCTTTGAGCTGAACATTAAGACAATTTATTTATTTGCTTATATTTCTGTTTTATATAATACATAATGATGTTATATTGTTTACTAACAGAATGACTAAATACATACAGGTGAAACTCGAATAATTAGAATATCGTGCAAAAGTTCATTTATTTCACTAATGCAACTTAAAAGGTGAAACTAATATATGAGATAGACTCATTGCATGCAAAGCAAGATAGTTCAAGCCATGATTTGTCATAATTGAGCTCATGAAAAACCCAAATCCACAATCTCAGAAAATTAGAATATTACATGCAATCAATAAAACAAGAATTGTACATAGAACAATATCGGACCTCTGAAAAGTATAAGCATGCATATGTACTCAGTACTTGGTTTGGGCCCCTTTTGCAGCAATTACTGCCTCAATGCGGCCTCAATGCGGCGTGGCATGGAAGCTATCAGGCTGTGGAGATTCCGCTGAGATTCCGCAAAATCTCCTGGTAGACGGCTGCGTTGACCCTGGACTTAATGAAGCACAGTGGACCAACACCAGCAGATGGCTCCCCAAATCAACACAGTGGAAACTTCACACTGGACTTCAAGCATCTTGCAGTGTGTGCCTCTCCATTCTTCCTCCATACTCTGGGTCCTTGGTTTCCAAATGAGATGCAAAATTTGCTCTCATCAGAAAAGAGGACTTTGGACCACTGAGCAACAGACCAGGTCTGTTTTTCTTTAGCCCAGGTAAGACGCTTCTGAGGTTGTTTATTGTTCAGGAGTGGCTTGAAAAGAGGAATATGACATTTGAAGCCCATGTCCAGGATCCGTCTGTGTGTGGTGGCTCTTGATGCACTGACTCCAGCCTCAGTCCACTCCTTGTGAAAGTCCCCAACACTTTTGAATGGCCTTTTCCTGACAATTCTCTCCAGGCTGCAGTCATCCCTGCTGCTTGTGCACCTTTTTCTTCCACACTTTTCCCTTCCTCATAACTTTCTATTAATGTGCTTTGATACAGCAATTTAGGCACATCCAACTTCTTTTACAATTACCTTTTGAGGCTTATCCTCCTTATGGAGGGTGTCAATGATGGTTTTCTGCACAACTGTCAGGACAGCAGTCTTTCCCATGATTGTGATTCCTACTGAACCAGACTGAGAGACCATTTAAAGGCTCAGGAACCCTTTGCGGGTGTTATGGCTTAATTAGCTGATTAGAGTGGGACAATTTGAGCCTAGAATATTGCACCTTTTCACAATATTCTAATTTTCTGAGATTGTGGATTTGGGGTTTTCATGAGCTGTAAGCCATAATCATCACAATTATGACAAATCACAGCTTGAACTATCTTGCTTTGCATGTAATGAGTCTATCTCATATATTAGTTTCACCTTTTAAGTTGCATTAGTAAAATAAATGAACTTATGCACGATATTCTAATTATTTGAGTTTGACCTGTAAATGCAATGATATAAAAGGCAAAATCTACTGTATTCTCAGTGAGCACATATTTTGAGTTATTATTTTAGTAGTTAACTTAAAGTCATTTTTGATCAGACTCACATTTTGAAATTCTTGCTCTTCCATATTCTTCTTATTGTATTAAACATAGAGATTTGTAGATCAACCACTAAGAGGAGCTTTGCATTTGAGCATTATTCAACACCCCTTGCTTTAAAGCATGCTGAAATCCAAGAACAAAAATGTAATATGTTGCAGCTTACCAGTCCTTAAATGTGATGGCTGCATTAGTTTTATATCTTCCGCCTTATTTGCTTTTACTTATTACCTGGTCATCATGTCCGTAACACACTTCTTCTCCTAGGGTGACAATGCTCACTCACTGCACTGTATCTATGGAGGAGCGGCGTTGTCATCCAAGGATAGAAGGTATGTTAAGACTTCAGAATACCTCCCTCGTTTACATGCAGTTTAAAAAGAATGTATATTTGGAACAAGGATTTCATTTACATGTATATCTTAAAAAACGGAATGTTCCTGTAGTTGACGTTTTATAATCATGACAAACAATTGACCTAGCGTGACCACCTTTTTCCTATTTTTTTTTCCTTTGATTTTATATAGCTGTAAAGTGTGGTGGGAACCTCAATAGTTATTCAGGAAAAATTTCTAGCCCCAATTATCCTGATCGCCACCAACCTTTTACCTACTGTGTCTGGCACGTGACAACACCAAAGAACACAAAAGCCAAGCTGTCATTTACTGAAATCTTGTAAGTTATTAATGAATATCATATTGCAAACACACATTTAGGCAATGGAAAGCTGGAACTAGAGATGAGCTGCTGGTTTGGAACTTTAGAGACTAGATATGAGTGCACGGGTAAACACAAGTCAGAACATGTGGTGGACTGAGCCTGTCCACTGAGCCTGTTCACACTAAATATATTATTTGGGGAACTGGCCCATCTAAGCATTGCACGGGCCAGTTTGGCATGGTAACAACCACTTACCAGTTCACTTTTCTAAGCAAAGTAGGACCCTGCTGTCCATAGAGAAAGGCTGTGCTCAAAGGGTATGGGCCCCCTCACTCTAGGCAGAGCTGCCCATATTCCTGCATCTACCTAGAGCAAGGACGGCTGGACGCTGTATGAGGGGATTTAATGCAGTTTGAAGTCCAGCCGTCCTTCCCTCATCTCTCTTAACTGAAACTCCGTACCTCCGAAAGAGCTATGCCCAGGAGAGAATGTGCAGAAGCCTGAGCTTTTCAGCTGTGATCGAGTGATCACAATTGCAAGGCTTTCAAGGCTTGAATGCAAATATTAAAGACATGCATATTTTTTTATATATTATTAATTATGCATTTTTTTTTATTTTTGCAAAGGGTGAACTTATCCATTAATGTTGCATTATGCAGTTGTCATAATGTTAATAATGTATGTTGCGATTGTCACCAGAGGTGCACCGAAATGAACATTTCAAAACCGAAATTAAAAAAAATGTCAAGCCGAAACGGAAAATGTTTTTTATTTTAACTTTTTCAAAAAAAAAAATATTTTATTTGTATTTATTTTTTAATAAACTTTTTTCATTTTTTTATATTTTATTTCTATTTATTTTTATGAAATGTTTTTATTTTTTACTTTACTTTTAGGTGCTTCAGGGAAATATTAGGGGTTTAAACAGACCCCTGATATTTCCCTTTTAAAATAGAAAAAGGGATTGAGGACACAGAGTCCTCAATCCCTTTTTCTTCAGCCCCTGTTATAAATGAACAGAAATCCTGTATACTGAGTGTTCCTGTTCATTCATAACATAAGGACAGAGTGTGTTTAGTATAACCACAATCATGAATGAACAGGAGGTGATGTAGATCACTTCCCATTCATTCATAATTGAGGATATAGTAACCATACAATGTCCTCAATTATATACAAACACTCAGCGATCACTGACTGTTCATACCCGCTCTCCTTCCTGACAGCTGTCACTGGAGGCTGGGCGAGCGGAGCTCAGCCTGCTGTGACAGCCCTGGCTGTCTCCACCCACAGAAGGCTGAGCGATGCGAGGAGGAGAGACGCCGGCCGCTCACAGCACTCTCCTCTTACAGTGCTCGGCCGCCTGTGACAGTTTCTCTCCTCCCTGCTGGGACACAGAGCAGCGCCCAGCGGGGAAGAGAGAAAGAATGGATGCACCGCTGTATCGGCCAGAAAATGGCACTTTCGGCATTATGCTTCGGCGGCCGATATATCGGTGCATCCCTAACTTTAATCTTTTTTTTCTGCAATTCAGTGTTTGTGGCAGGTACTGCCACCCCTTGAAGATTTAAATTTGAATTTAATAAAGAAAGTAGAAGGTGGCGTGAAAAGTGGAATAACCAATAGCAGCCTGTAGTCAGAGATACACCTCGGTTTAATGTGTGTTTCTTTAATGCAACAAATACTATACTGTTTTTCAGTTATTAAACAGTGATGACAATCATTTTTACCTTAGGCTTAGTGACTTTTGCTTCTCTGATATTCTCTCTACAGTGTTGAACCAGATTTTGCCTGCCGATTTGATTTCATTGCTGTGTATGATGGCCCAACTACAGACTCACCCCTTAAGGATGTGCTGTGTGGTCGTACGGTAGCTAATTTGGAGACTTCTTCCAATGAATTTACTTTGGTGTTCAACGGTGATTACGCCAACTCGTATTTTGGCTTCTCTGTTGACTACAGTGCCATACCAAAGACAAACAACAGTAAGTGGTAAATGAAAAAAATTAAAATGGTCTTTCCCAGCAGACGTATGCTGGTAGCAGGCTATATGGGGTGACTATATTGGAGTAGATAATAGGGAAAGCTGCCCAAAACTCATAATTCAGTGATGGCTTGGCAAATGTGGGCTGAATTACTTGATGGCTTCTTTAATCTCTAGCATGTTTTACTACACTAATTATTTGGTATAATTTGTCAGTGCTACCATCCCCTGCCACAAGGTCAAAATAAAAATTTCACATTGTTAGGGTTTGTGCACACAGGCATGTCAATGTTAATGCATGAAAATCAGAAGCAGCTCAGAAGAAAGATGCTAAGAAAGAGCTTATAGTAGATCAGTAGAATTCATTAAATCAGAGAAGGCTCAGAAGTTACTGAAAAGCAGCTCGGAAGGAACTCAGAGGCGAAGGGTAATCAAGACACAAGCTGAGGTACGGGGCGGGCAGCTGGCAAAGGGTAATCCAGGCACAAACTGAGGTCAGGGCTGGCAGAAAGCAAAGTATAGTCCAGGGAGAGGCCAAGGTCAGAACCGAAGACAAATAAGATTTGCAGGGACAGCGCACAGCTTGTATAGCCAGAACTATCACAAGCACTGGGGAACAGGCTGATGATGCTTAAATAGGGTGCCACCAGCAACAAGGCCAATCCCAGAGCAGGAGGTGTGTGGTTAAATTAATTAGGCCACAGCTGCCTAGACTAGTGCTGCAGCCAGCAAGACACAGGATGATTAACCCTCGCCAGTCAGGGCTGCAGTCAGCAATACTGGCTACCTGACAGTTAATCACAGAACAGCCAATCTCATAAGTATACATTAATAGTGTTGTTGGAGAATTGCTTTAATAAATATTTAAAAATGGATGTTATTTTTTTACAGGAAAATTATTTTGGTAAGCACAGAGCTTCACTTTATATTTTGTAGAGCATATGTAAAAATCGAAAGACCAAAGGTATGCATGCCCCAGAGGGTGTTGGTTTCAATTAGAAACGACGTCCTATAGTTTTCCAGTAATGAAAAAGGGTTAGATAGTTGCAGCTGATTACTATTCTGTTGATATTTTATCTTGCTCTATTGTAACTTTGATTATGCAAAAAACACATTTTTTATCGGACCACATGTTCTCATTTCCAGGCTCATTGTCTTGCTCTGGAGACTCGATGACTGTTGTCATCAATCCAAATTACATTGATTCACTGGGATACAATGCAAATGAGCTGACGCTGAATGATAAAACGTGTGCTCCTAATTCTGCCAATCCTGTTGTATTTGAGGTGCCCTTCGGCAGCTGTGGCACAGTTAAGAAGGTAGGTATGCAGCGTGTTCACCTTTCTGGAAAAAAAACGTGTGAGACACAAAAGTAGGAGGATATCAGTCAGTCAGAGAAGGCCAGCCTATATACATGAATGTTTCTCTGTTGGACTTGCCACAATGGGCAGTTTATAATAAAAGAAGGACTCTAGGCAAATATATAAGATTATCTGTAAAACACATGTTTTTGTAGGTTCAGAAAAAGTAGGGAAAGGTTGAAACCTCCAACAGGATTTTCATTGAGGTCATTGAGGTGTTCCATTGGGAAGATATCCCCTCTCTTCCTGTCCTAGAGACACAACAGGAAGTGAGAGGAAATAACCACAATAAGGGGAATCCCCTCTTAGACAGCTGTCACCAGATTAATTTTTGCCATTGGATTTCGCATAACCTTCTCTCTCGATGAGAATAGCCAAATATAGAACATATAAAGAGCTGAACCTCCCCAAATGGCAATAAAAACCCCCACAGGGGTTTTAAAAATTCTCTATGACATCCAAAAAGGGTTGGCTTTAGATGTACTGTAGGTGCACTTGTGTTTCTTTAAAAGTAGAAAAGTATAACCTATATAATGTATCTATATTACTATCTGTAAACTATAATAAAAAGGCAATAACCTGAATTCTGTCTCTATAAAGGGTTTCCTCATAGCGACTTAAATTAGACTTACAGTGGACGTTCCTTCTCGGTAATATGAGAGGTAGAGGGAGTAGAAGGTATACAAGAAGCAGAGAAATCAGGGTGGGTTTCCCTAGTACTTCAGAAAAGAGTTTCCCAAAATTTGCAGAACAGCTAGCTCTGTGAAGTATGGTCACCTTCCAGTCATAAAGCATATCATTAGGTTATGTGCATTCAGTTACCAACCTTTAGGCTAGCAGACATTTTCCTGAAAATGGGGTCTAGTTTAGTTATGTGTTCATCTCTTTTGGGAAGAGCCCTTAACATTTTGCAATTTTTATACAATCTGGGGGTTTAATTCCATTATAGCAAGTTTGATATTACGAAGCTAAAACTTTGTGACTTTCAAAATGCAACAGTTTTGTTATAAGGTTTCCTGCTTTAATAAAATGAATTATTAATTGGACCAAGTGGCTCACCAGATTTCATCCCCTTAGAGTTGCCACAGCAATAAAAACAGCGATAGCAATAAAGAGTGATCCTTAATTTGCTTTATGAGCCCCATCATTAGCACATTACTCTTTGCCTTATGTCATGGGCACTAAATACTCAATCTCAGAATTGGCCCATTTGGGTCTGTATCGATAGCCCCTAAGAAAATATACCTAGGGCTATTGAAAAAAAATGAGTATGCTACCCATGACTGCTGATTGAGTCATGCCTCTATTTTTTACCCTGTCCCCAGAATTCAGCATTGGTCACTTATGGATAGCAGAGACAAAGGGGTGGATAATTCTTGAACGGTTATCAGCCACAACTTTTCCTCCTTTAATTAGTAGATTCATTTACTCATTGTTGCAATATATTAAGCCAGGTTGCAACAATAAACCAAGAAAACATTCTGTATTAAAGTGGTACTCTTAGCAAAAGCATGTTGCTTTGGGTGCCAAAGGTTTCATGGCTATAGGCTCCAGAGATAGAAATCTGGACTTGTCTGTCCTGGAAGAATGACAGCTAGAAATTGATTGGTTCCACTGAGAAAGAATATATGCATTCTGTCGTGTCACACTTTCAGAATGGGTCAATGATTGAACAAACATAATAATCTATTTAATAGGTTTCTGCATGCATCCACGGTAGTATCTGCTTAAAGTTATATTTTTCTCAAATACAGCTGCAGGATCATACAATTTATTACACAAACACCATCCATGCAAGTACAGTTGGAGTGATTACTAGACGTAAACAGCTGCAGATCATTGTTACCTGTGAGCTGGAGAGTGACTCCATCGCTGAGATCATGTATGTGACCGAGGATGACATAATCCAGGATCAGACAGAGTCTGGAAAGTATGACGTTAGTCTGGATTTTTACCCAACAAACGACTTCATCACTCCAGTGCAAGAGTCTCCATACTTCATTGAGCTTAATCAGTCCGTGTTCCTCCAAGCTACAGTCCAGTCTTCAGATTCTGACCTCACTGTGTTTGTAGACACCTGTTTTGCCTCCCCGCAGGCTAATTTCCATTCACCAAACTATGATCTTATCAGACGCGGGTAAGTAGATGATATTAATTAGGACTGTAGATTACTTTTTTGGGGGGAAGGGTTCAGTTATCTCAAATATAAGATATTTTATATAATTGATTGACATCTCAAGATTTAAAAAAAATATACCAGCAGAAGACATCTTGCAGCCATCAGCAGACAGCCATGCACTATTCCCACGCAGAACTTGGAGGAAGCCAGGTACCACAGCATTGCCCACATACACTGGCATTACCATTACTAAGAGAGTGCTAGCCATGAGACCCCTCCTGCTCTGCCTGACACATACCCAGGTCATCCATTATACCACTCCCCAGCAGTTGGATATAAGTTTCACACTTCAAGGCACGAATCTGCCTCTGTCTTCTCAGTGTACATGCATGAGCTGCACTCCAGCCACACCCCACTAGTTGTGCGTAGTTCCAATGTTATGAGAAGCCAGCAACCCCCCATCTTCATGGCATGGCTTACTGCTTTGTGACACTTGTGGCCTTCCCACCATGACATAAGGTCCCACATGGAACAATAACTGCATGGAGTTTGTATGTTCTCCCTGTCTTTGTTTACCCCCCACCCAAATATCTGGTTCCTCTCAGAATTCAAAAACATACTAGTAGCTCATCTGGCATATGGGCCTAGTCTGGAATTCCTCTTCTACCACAGCTGCTCCTAAGCAACTTCTGAGATAGCTGAGGTTTAATAACAGAACTTTAAAACCGGGCCTGTAGGAATTAACAGTATGTGCCCGGTAACATGGACAGATACAGGGAAGTAGAGATCAAAGTGGATTACAATTACACAGCGGATAAGCCTTACACACAGTACATGTTCATATTGCTAATTGGCAGCTTTAGATTACCTAAAAAAAATTATAACATGCTTCTGTAGGTGGGCACATTCCTCCCTGCTGTCACCTGCATTTCCTTCTGTGGCCCCTAAAGTCACTGTGTGAGGTGGACCTCATAGAGACCTCCATCAGTACAGGACCAGCTGTGACAGCTCACCCAATTGCTGCTGTTTCTTGTGAACATAGAAACCTGCAGGGGAGGTCTTCTACTACCATCATCCTCAACCGTGCACTGCATTGGATGATTACATCAGTCAGAGCTACAAATTTAGTGAGTAATAGAAGACTTCCTTTGTTGGCTTCTGTGTTCACAAGTGTGTTTTACAAGGTTCTGCACTGATGGAGGTCTGGATTGGGTCAAATAGCCCAGGGCATTACAGGATCATTACACTTGTATGATCATACAATGCTGCAGCCATGCATGAGTGATCTTACTACTACATGCTACTTGTGTATCTTACTCCATTGGGAGCTATTTATTCCATATGTTTGACACACAATTACTTTTTTTGTCTTATAATTTATTACTGCTTATAATTACAATTATAAACTGGGCAGTAGCCAGCAGCTAATTGTTCAGATCGAAATCAAATACAATGGTCAAGTTCCAAATATCTAGCGCAAATGTCCATTCATCCCCCCTAAACATTACATCCTTTAATTATTTACTGGTTGCCTGGCTAGCTACCAGCATTCTATTTTGGAAGATCCACCCCTCATAGTGGACTGGTGGGATCCAAAGGGCCTCTTACCTGTTCAATTTAAACTACTTATACATTAAAAAAAAAAAAGTTTGAATGAAAACTAGAAAGTAGTCCTTTCCTACCAACCCTGATATTCTCCATGAAAATTATTGTTTGACCTGTTAAAAATTATCTGTGCCTATTAGATACCATGAAATGGATTTTACAATAGGCAGCAATGTGAAACATGTCTGGAATTGAAACTCAGCATATTTTATTAACAATACTACTGTTCTTCACATCTTCATAAATTATTGGAAGCGATCATTATTTCAACCTGGGTATACATGCCCGATATTATTTTAGTGCATTTACATCTTATAAAATTGTGTCCTTCTCACCAGATGTACAAAGGATAACACCTACCACAACTATCCCTCTGGTAGTGGCCTTGCCAGGTTCAGCTTCAGTGCCTTCAAATTCCTGAACACCCACCCATCCGTGTACCTCCAATGCCAGTTGGTGATCTGTGATGTCAGTGATGTGGGATCCCGCTGCAATCAAGGATGTGTCACGCGTCAACGCAGGGACCTGGGATCCAAAGTGTGGAAAACCAACACCGTGCTGGGCCCCCTCCGTCTGAAACACCACAATGAGCCCGAGGCTGCAGGTGAGATCATCTCTTATCACTTTCCATGTATGTATGAATGGGCTTTGTGCTGAAAATCACCTAAACTTGAGACGGCTCAATTTGCCCATACCAACCATTTTTTTAAACTCCGTGTTTTCAATATAAGGGAATTAAATTAATATTTAAATGTGTTAATATGTGCAAATTGAATCCTGCTTCCTTTAAACTCTGTGGGGGGAATGTATCAAAACTGGAGCAGAGAGAATCTGGAGCAGTTGCCCATGGCAACCAATCAGCATCTCTCTACAGTTTGCTCAGGTGAGATTTGAAAATGAGACAGAGATGCTGATTGGCTGCAGTGCAAATCTGCTCCGGTTTTTGTCTGCTCCAGTTTTGATAAATCCCCCTCTATGAAATTAGATATTTTCTGACATTAACAATATAATGGGGGGAATTTATCAAAGCAATTACGACAGTTTTAGCCTCTTAGATCATTTTTTTTTATGTGCAAATCTGTCTTTTAACATGTGCCCCTGTTTTCACCTGAGCTTGCACTACTTTTCCAACTGCACATGTTTTGCCCAAAGCTTGCACTACTTTTCCAACTGCACATGTTTTTTGCACGTGTTTTGCACGTGTTTTCTTCAGAGCTGCACTACTTTTTCAACTGCATGTTTTTTGCACCTGTTTTCATCTGCACTTGTTCTGGGGCTGTATGAAACTGGGGCATCACCTAAGAAAACAATCACAACTTAAGAAGTCCCCATGACCACTTCTTCAAGATGCGACAGTTAAAGGAGAACTATGAGGTGAGTGCTTTTCACTCACCTCATAGGGGTCTATTCACGAAGCTGCCCAGGGCAGTCGAGTGAATGACCAATCAGAAGTGAAGTGAGCCGAACACTGTTCGGCTATTCACTTCAGGCTCGTACGGCTGATTTCAGCCGTCCATCGGCTGAAATCAGCCGTACATCGGCTTGCTTCGTGTGGCTTCGGATCAGCCGAACATGCTCAGCATGTTCGGCTGACCCGAAGTGCAGAAGGAGTTCGACTCAGCCGATCCAACATCTGGATCGGCTGAGCCGAACCTCCGGCAGGCTTCTCACTGCTGTTCGACCGTTATACTAAGGAGAACTATGGGGAAAAGCCCTGACCCCATAGTTCTCCTTTAAGCTTTTTGCCTGAAGTTATGAGTCTTCTTTCCTGGAGTCTATTAAACCTCATTTATCAACAACATTGCACTAGCTTGATAAATCTGGTGCAAATATATTCCGTGCAAGTTCAAACACTCGCAATAGCTATGATAAATTCCCCCCCAACATGTCTAATGAAAATTACATTTATTATCAAGGCTTAGACTGCATTGATAAATAAGGTGCAAATAACGTGGAAAATTTGTCACTTAAAGAAAAGTGGAGCAACTCCCTTGATAAATTCCCCCCAATGTATTTATAAGACATATTTTGAGTTACTATTATTGCAGAGGTAACTATATAGTCATTTTTAAGAGACTTTTATAAGTTTAGATTGTTGTTCCATATTTTTCTCATAGTACCGTGTTTCCCCAAAAATAAGACAGTGACACTAGGTCTTATTTTCGGGGGATGTCTTACCTGGCTGCAGCTGTCCACTCTGCCGTCCAGGGAGCCACAGACAGGTGGGCGGGCTGGGGGGCGTGATGATGATGAAGAGCCGCTCG
>NW_017306395.1:152348-187482 GCF_000935625.1 Nanorana parkeri
CTGGTGGGGGGGGGGCGGGAGATAGCTGCAGCTAGCACTATCTTCAGGGATTTCTGTAATATGAGATCTACCACCGAACTAGGTCTTATTTTCGGGGTAGGTCTTACTTTCGGGGAAACACGGCATTATAGGTTGACATTGGTAGATTAGCTATTTTCCTGCTTACGTGTTGAGCTATCAGCCACATAGGGAGTGCATTATTTTCAGTGAGTCATACTGGTTGATTTACTAAAATAGGCTGTTCACTTTACAAGGGAATTTGCACTTTGCAAGAAACTCTTCCTTAGCTTAGTGAATTTGGTGAAAATTCACTTTGCAAAGAATACCAAAGCACGTGCTGGGAAAATAAAATAAACTATTTTTGCTTGCACATGATTAGATGTTGGAAGTCAACAGAGCAAAAGTGAATAGCCTGTTTGCCGTTAGTAAATCACCCTCATAGAATTACATGAGTGAAGGAGCAAAAAAGCACAACCACCATGTACCTCTGCAAAGCAGGTAAAAGAACGGGTGTACATGATGAACAGAAATGGCAGTTCCTATGTACACAGATCAAGCCAAACTTTTCTTTAGAGGGTACCTGTGACATCTTAAAGCATCAGAAATGAGCCACTAGTCTGTAAAAGAGGCAACTTCAAATAGGATAAGACATCATCAGGTAGCTTCCAGAGCATTCTGGAGCCCCAAATCTCCAAGCACTTTATTGGGCAATTTGTAACTAAAGGTTTTTGCTTAAAAGGTAGTTATGGCATCTTAATGCACCATAAACGGGTCACTGGTCTTTAACCTCCTTGGCGGTATTCCCGAGTGTAGCTCGGGGTTACTTCTCCATACCCTGAGCTACACTCGGGAATATCCCACAGTATTTACTTACCTTGTCCCTCGAGCCGTGCGGTGTCCTCCGGCCGGCGCCGGCATCTGTCTTCCGGGTTCCGTCCCTTGCGGGCTGACGCATGGGGGCGGAACCGGCGGGAAATTCGAAAAAAAAAACCGGAAGAAACGACAAAATAAAATAACGAAATAAATCCAAAAAAAAATTGCGCCGAAAAAATAACGAAAAGCGAAATAATCATACCGCCAGGGAGGTTAAAAGAGGAAACATGAGATAGGATAATCACAGTGGTTCACCGTCACACACAAAGGAAAATTCCAATATCAGTATCTCGTTGATATGTTTCTTTGAGAAATGTCACATCATGTCATCAGAAGCTAATGTTTCGGGACCTCGTAGGGACCCATCACCGGAGTGACATAGTAAAGGGCCCCTGCGAGGTCCCGAAACGTTATAGTAATGAGTGTGCAGCGCTAAGAGTCAGTGGCAGGTTTAATATATTAATATTGTGCAATAGTAATAATAATAGTAAATAGTTGACCTAAAATCATCAAGTGTGTTACTGTCTCAGTGACAACTTAGATAAAATAATAAGAAGGCACAATGCCTGTGCATCAAAATTTATGTGCAACAAAATTTATGTGACCTGAGTGTCACCACGTCAATCGCTATATTCCTAGCAATTGTAACAATTATTTCAAAGGTGCAACAAACTATAGTAATGCTGTTGTGCAGCTAAAAAGGATATAGAAAGATAATAGTGTACACTCATTACTATAACCATTATTGACCATTTAGGGTCCACAGTGCAGCAGCTTTTGATTACACTCCAAATCAATCCATAAGCGCAGATTTTATAATTTTATATCCCGAAACGTTAGCTTCTGATGACATGACGTGACATTTCTCAAATAAACATATCAACGAGATACTGATATTGGAATTTTCCTTTGTGTGTGACGGTGAACCACTGTGATTACTCTGAGTTTTGCACAGCGCCATCCGTGAGATCACATCGAGCACCACTGATATTGTGAGGTTGTGAGACCGTAGGGAGTGCAGGTGGCTTTCGGAAACAATGATGAGATAGGATAAGAAATCATCAGGTAGCTTCCAGAGCTTTCTGGAGCCCCAAATCCCCAATCACTATATTGGGCAAATTGCAACCAAGGCTTCCCACGTTTCACTGCGGCCTGCCCTTTACTGTCTCCCTTCAATTGTCCTGTAGATGTGATATATATAATGTCTCTGATTCTCCTTTCCCCAGGCTCTGCCAGTGAGAAGACAGAAGATGTTGTGAAGACAGACCAGAGCAGCTTGTATGTGTTGGGCATCTCTGTACTGGTACTCAATGCCCTCATAGTGGCATTTGTGGTACTCAGGTACACCAGAAGAGAGCCCACAGGTTACAGATACCATGCAGTGGCCACAAACTGAGGACTCCATATACACACACCCTGCAGTGCTCCACGTGGACCCAGTTATCTGCAGAAGAGAAGAAAGCATAAACATACTCATGTATAAACGAGTGTGCCACGGATATGAACAAGTTTCTCCGTCTATAATAAAGACTTATTTCTATTTGTTTCTAATACTGACAATTGCCAGTACATATTATAATAGCTCATTGTCTTGTTTAATTCAATAAAGCAATAACATCTTAAACTTGCCAAATTGCAGACCTTAACCTATCTTTTATAATTCGGTAACATAACTAAGCAGTCTTAAAAATTGTTTTAACTGGTTTATCGGCCAGGTCACCATCTGCAAAGAGTTTGCATGTTCTCCCTGTGTTTGTGTGGGTTTCCTCCCACACTCCAAAGACATGCTGGTAGAGGAATTGGCTCCTGTCTAAATTGGCCCTCTATGTATGCATATGTGATATGGACCTTAGATTGTAAGCTCCTTGAGGGCAGGGACTGATGTGAATGTGCTCTGTGTAAATTGTCAGCTCTATATAAATACCTGTAATAAATATAAAAAATAAACAATTGGTGCTAATTTATTGTACAGCAGTAACCTACAGCACAGCAACTACTCTGATCTGACTTCACTAAAGTCAAACCTGATTGGTTGTTAAGGGTTCTAAACTTTGCACATTATCACTGCTGCATTTAGAAATTCCACTGAGCAAAGCATGAAGCTTAAGGAGTACAGCATCTATGATCATAAAGCTAAAAATAAATCTGTATTTCTATATTAAATTTCCATAAGTTCTATCGCACTCCTAATAACCATATGCATCTAGACGTTATTGGAGATGCCCATAGGATGTACTTCCTCAATGCACTGACACCATTTTACTCAGCCCTGTGAATATGTACTTCCTTGTCACAACTCACAGAGCCTGCCTTCTGAACTACAACTCAAAATCTGAACAATGTAACATTATCATTGCTTGCTGGATGCAATGCATGATGGGCTATAGTCTTGAGAAATCGAGATTGCATCACATTACGCACCAGGGAAGGAGATGCAAAGCACCCTGGGAATCCAGGAAGTTGATTAAACTGATGGACAGATGGAAGGCAGCACTCACTACATAAAAGGGACTTTTTTTTAAGTAAGCTTTGCTTGCATGATGTAAAAAAATCCAGTGTATACCTAATATCATTTCAGGTTATTTCTAATCATTTTATTTAGATTTAAGAAATGACTGGTGAAATTGCTTACAATTGCATATAGCTTTATACAGCTATGAGACAACAGGTAAACTTCTAGATATTCCCTGCAAATATTCACTTCTTCAGTTTAGGTCCAGGTGGATGTGGCTGGAGTTTATTTCTAAAGACACGTTCTTGCTAGACCACATCCATCCACCCACCCACTTATACACATCTCCGCCACACTTCACTGCCTCTACAATAGTCAGTCAGAGCCCTCAGAAAACATTTTTTACCCATTTTTCTGGGTATGGGGGAGCGTGTACCCTCCTCCTATGATGCAGTGTTCAGGCCACGGTGGCCAATCGCCAGGCCTGAAAATAGTTACTGTATATGAGAGAGGGTGATGGCATTAACCCTGGGTAAGCTCCAACACCAGCTAACATTTTTGGATTTAACAGCACTTGACTACTTGTTCCAACGGAGGTAACGGAGCACCTTCTCTGCTTTCATCAACACCACACTCTGACCCATCAACGTAAGACCAGAGAGAGCTAGAAGCAGCCGGCAACCTGGAAAGAGTCACCATGGACTAACTTAGTCTTAGCAAGTCAAAGGCTCGTCCACCTTATAGTAAATGAGAACCTTCACCGACTTATAGTCGATGTTACACTAGTAATTCTAAAAAAGCCCCAATGGCACCCACTCTGATCTGGAATTTTAAAAGGTGACTAGAGTTTCAAGCAAATGAGGTAGCCCAATCGGCCTATACATAAAGTGAGTCTTCAGACACAGGGCAAGCACTGAGCCAATGCCAACGGCTACACCGTCGTTACCAGAATGGAGTCTGAAAAAGCAGCTTATGTTAGCAGTTAGGCTAGACTTCTCACGGCAGACCTGAAGAAAAGACATCCATCTTCCTAGGACACTAGGAAAAAACTGAGGCATGCTAATAGTAGAAGGGATTATCTTGGGCTGGCCTATAATTTTTTATCTTCTTTTTGCCCGTGTCCTTCCCTGTAGTGGGAAGTATAACCGGAAGGGGAAAGGCTTCCGGTGTCACTCAATGGATGAGAAAGAAATGCCAATTGTTTGGGATACACAGTGCTTTTGCAAACTAAATATTGTCTAGTTGGGGGTTACATCTACTTCAAACGTACATAGAAAAGTGGCCAGTCCGCAACCCTATTGTTCCAGGAAGGTGTACTCATAAACCTTTCTGGAAACCTCCATATAGACAGTGGAGAGCACCAGAGAAGGTCAGACTGGCTATGTGCCTTATTATGCCTGTGAGTGGTTATTTCAGCAATCACATGGCAATTTTTACAAGCTCTCCCCTTCCTCTTACAACAGAGGCAGGGGAGAGTAAAGGAACCAATGAATGAATAAAACATTCACTAGCACCTGGTGAAAACAAGCTGCAGCAGCAACAAAAAAATAAACTCTCACACCCACTCCTTTCCTATGTCAGCGCCATTATACCTCTGCTATGACCTGTATATTAACCCCTTCACTGCCCTTATTTTTTACATCTGAATATTACCCCTCCATCTCCATCCTCCCACTGTACATTAACCCCTTTACCTCATCCCTCTGTGTATGACCTGTGCATTCAATGTATCTAGTGCAGTGCACCGTTAACAAGCTTCTTGTTTTAAACCCCTCAATACTGGCATGTTTCTTCATTTCCCAAAAATTGTGGGGAAAGAAAAATCATAGTACCTCGGGTTGTCTACTTATCCAAAAAGGAATCATTGGGAGGTTTTCATATTGTGCTGGCACTTTTATAACAGAAAGTAAGGAAAATGTTTTTTTTTCCCCCAAATATTTTGGTCTGTTTTCCTTTATGTAGTAAAAAATTTTTTTTACATCACTTATTAAATGCCACTAAAAGAAAGCTCTATGTCTTAAAAAATGATATAAAATTAATTTGTGCACAGTGCTGCATGACGTAGTAATTCTCAGTCAAACTATCAGAGCACTGAATACTGAATAATGGCCTTGTAATGAAGAACATGTTGGTCCTAAAGTGGTTAGTGTTACTGGTTTCCTAAGAAACTGCTTCAAAAGTTATGATTTCCCCAGTAGCGAGAATCAATTCAGTACATGAAAAACAACGGACCCATGAATGCTTGTAGATGTCTATGTAATGAATGACTATACATAAAGGTCACAGCATTGCTGCCTGTAGGGCCTCTGTCCTGGTCACCTCTCCTAGATTGCTGCAATGTCCGCTTTCATTAAACCTAACCTGTATGGTGATATACACAGATGGTAAAGTCCCTTTAATATTTACAGTAGTTATCTGTATTGCTGTGATAAAACTACACCTGTCGTTTTTCCCTCTGAAAGAGCACAAAACATGTTCTTTACTTAGAAGAAACGGCACGGTTCCTTCCCAGCAGCGTTTGGGCATTTTAAAGGCTATTGTATTGGAAATACAGGTGAAACTTGAATAATTAGAATATCGTGCAAAAGTAATTGCAGTAGGTGCTGCAAAAGGGGCCCAAACCAAGTACTGAGTACATATGCATGCTTGTACTTTTCAGAGGTCCGATATTGTTCTATGTACAATGCTTGTTTTATTGATTGCATGTAATAATCTACTTTTTTGAAGTTGTGGATTTGGGGTTCTCTGGGTTTTCATCGCTGTAAGCCATAATCATCACAATTATGACAAATCACGCTTGAATTATCTTGCTTTGCATGTAATGAGTCTATCTCATATATTAGTTTCACCTTTTAAGTTGCATTAGTGAAATAAATAAACTTTGCATGATATTCTAATTATTCGAGTTTCACCTGTACAATACAGATCTACTCACCACAGTAGCCAAAACTGAAATCCCTACATAAAGGAGTAGCATCAGGAAGGTCTGTAGATGCCATATTTAGTTTGGCTTCTGTGTTTTCCAAAGTGATAAAACTGGTAATGGTTTATGTTATGTGACCATTTTCCATGCAAACCACCCATAGCAGTTTTCAGCAAATGTCAAGACAGAGACTTGCTGCTGAGCTTTTCAACAAGTTTTTATTGGCTACGTGAGGAATGACACACACTAAGTGATATAATGTCAATTATACACCAGAGTAAGGTTTCTGCCACCTAATACAATTTTAAAGGGTACCCGTCACCATTCTGTTGGCTGCAATGATATTTAATGCCTTAGTGGTATTGCTGAATATTGGTCAATAAGTATACTTGAGGGGGCGTGTCCTGGACATGGCGGAGTGAGGCAGCACTTCACGTGAGCTCCGTGCAGTATCCCCGGGACGGCAGAATAGAAGACGATTTACCGCAGATTTTACCCCATGTCAGTTGCTGGACATATGCTCACCGCTGGTAGAGGTCACCGACAGACAAATCTCCTCGAACTGTTCTCGCGGGCGGGAGGTGATAGCTCGGTGCGGCCGGACATGCGCCCTCTTTTGCTCCTCTCCATCGATGCGGAGAAGGCGTTCGATCAGGTTGACTGGAATTTCCTCAAGTCTACGCTCCAACATCTAGGACTGGGGGCACTTATGCGGTCATGGATTATGGCTCTTTACTCATCCCCAACGGCAGCTGTGAGAGTTAATGAAACTCGTTCAGAATATTTTTCCATCTCCAATGGCACCCGCCAGGGATGCCCCCTGTCCCCGCTCATTTTTATCCTCACGTTGGAACCCCTACTATGCACCATTAGGGCAGATGATTCTGTCGGGGGCCTTCAGGCTCCCTCGGGGACTCACAAATTGGCAGCCTACGCAGATGATCTGATTCTCTTTATATCCCGTCCAACGTCCTCGATCCCTGCCCTTATGAAAGCGTTCGACACGTATGGAAAGCTCTCTAATTTTTTGGTAAATCAGGCCAAGTCGGAAGCTCTTAACATCTCCTTACCCCCGATGGAGCTAGACCATGCGAGGTCCTCCTGCCAGTTCCGTTGGTCACAGAAGAGTCTCAACCATCTGGGAGTACGTGTTACAGCGGACCCGGACTACTTATATGCTGAAAATTATGTCCCTTTACTACAGGCAATCAAACGTGACCTCTCGAACTGGCAGGAAATCAGTATTTATAAGTTGTTGTTTGCTTAAACAGCCGATACTTTTCAATCTCGAGACCATGTTTACAGCATATATCTGATTACAGGTATACATAGACGTAGCATTATCCCAAGCCGACATGTGATATGGATCTCTATGCTCTCCTATGAGACCGCTTTTGTTTAAAATGTTAATATCAGCGCTGTAATACGTTCTCTATGCTCGGTATTCATGTATCTTTCTGTTATTTGTTTCAATAAACACAGAATTTAAAAAAAAATAAGTATACTTGAAGGGTCCATTCACACCATCTCCAGATGGTCGTTGTCTCCAGAGCAAGATAAGGCAATTTGCCTTGTCACGGACGGGCTCGGTTCACACCACCCCATTACGATGGCAACACGGTGCTGTACTTTTTTTTTCAGCACAGTGGGATGCGACACAGTACAACCGCCTCGCACATAGAACTGAATGAAATGTCACTTGTGACGTTTCAATAAAGTTCTAACAAAAAAAAGTACACTGTGCGAAGCTCTGGGATCAATGTTTCGGCACTGTGACGGGGCACCGCACACCAGACGCTGTGTGATTAGTGCAGCGTCTGGTGTGAATGGTCCCTTAAGACCAGAGCTGCTCCAGATTTTGTCTGCTCCAGTTTTGATAGATTCCCTTCCATGCGTTTTAATGACATGCATTAATTAAACAACTATTTGGAGACCAGCCAACCTGACAGCACAGCTACCAATGAGATCTTTGTGTCCCCACAGCTTTTATAAGGGGATCACATTCTCCTCGTTGGCTTTTTCATTCATTTCACATAACAGAGAATGCAACAGACAGCGTGAAACAGCAAAGAGGGGCAGAGTCAGCAAAGTATTTTTTGTTTTACTAACCAATTCCAAGAGAGTATTGAATACATTGATCCTCTGAATCCAGAAAACCTTTATAAAAAGAAGCTCCGGTATGAATGTGGTAATGTAGTATCACAACATTCCTGGTATAGTGGAGACATCATTCATGAAACCAGTCCGTTTTATTAACCTGAATGGACCGTACAGACTACAAAGCTTGTCCAATAGCCCAGCTGTACAAGGAGCAACATATGTTAGTGTATATAAATTAATTATAAAGATTTTATAAGTGGTCATGCCACCTGTACATGACAAAAAAATGCTGCCTGGAAAATAAGTAATTTAATACTCACATGTCCTGCTGCCAGCACTGACCTTCTCCTCTGTATTTACCAGATACCGCTGGCCAAAGTTTCTTCTACATCCGACACGCATGGAATTGTTGGATGCAGATTCATCTTTAACCAGCAGTATGTCTGGTCACCCTCTGCAAGCAGAATTATTTTATTTTTTTTAATTCTAGGTGACAGGGTCACTTCAAACTAGGGATGCACCGATACCAGTTTTCTGGTATCGAGTACAAGTACCGATATTTATATGTCGGTACTCGCCGATACCTAGTACAGTTACTGGTACTTCCCCTAGCATGGAGCCAGCTTCCTGGGCATTCAGGAAGCCAGGCGGCTTGTCATTACCTGCCACCCAGCTTTTTGATTGGCCGTGAAGCCGCCTGCATGCTGTTTTGCCAGCTCCATGCTGATTGGCCGGGAAGCCAGCTTCCCAACCGCACAGCTTGGAGCCGGCGGCACAGCATGGAGCCAGCTTCCCGACCAATCAGGAAGCCGGGGGCGAGTCATTACCCAACGCCTGCCTTCTTGATTGGCCTGGAAGACGGCTCCATGTTCGTGGCACTGCCGGTCAGAGGAAATCTCCCGCTGACCGGAAGTTCCGGTATCGGGGTAAGCGCCGGAGCATTTGGGTGAGTACGAGTACTCACCTACATACTCGGTATCGGCACTGATACTAGTATCGGTGCATTCCTACTTTAAACCTAAGGTAGGTATCACTAACAGCTAAAAAGATACCCAACAGCCGTGTCTTAAAACCATAACAGGAGCTTAAAATCTTGCAGGTCCATTTACATATTACTGTTCACCGGTTTATATGGTCAATTAGATTATGTAGTTCTGATGTGTAGCTAGCAAATAAAAAAATGGGCTGCACGGATTTGGATCACAAGAGTAAACCGTATATATTGGGGAGGATACCATGTGGCAACACAGTTCAAATTTCTGGAGATTAGGAAACAGCATTGGTAAGAGGTAAGCATTCATCTTACTGCGTGACCCTTCTGTACAAGCACCATCAAGGGTCAGTCAGTGTATGTTAGTGCACGGACAGTACATTACAGTCACTGTCATCATATGTGTAATCCGTGTGTCCATTGACAAGTTTGTCTCCGGTAGTTACAGGATGTGGATTAGACTTGCCGCCTCTCTCCAGCAAACATACTAATAATTGGTCTATTCTGGTGTCCAGGTGCTCCTGTAAACATTTCATCCTCTGATCAATGTGGTTCATAAGATTCCTCTCCATACGCTCGAGGTGAGCAGACAGCACTTTCTCCAAAGCTGGATCTAGCTCATCTTCTCTGCAATAAAATCGAAAACACTTCAGACAACAAGTGAAAACAATTATTGAGCTACTAAGACCATCAAAGTAAACTTTGCAACTGTGCTAAAATCCAATGCATCCAGATTTCACAGAGCAACCCACCTGGTCTGTAGGAGTGTACTGCCTGAAGCCTGCCGAGACGTAATCTCCCTCTGCTTCCTACATCAGTGTTTCGAAGAGGAGAATCTTCATAGTGTGGGCTTTCTTATATATAAATCAGGCTATTGTATGCAAAAGACATCTAGGGCCCAACAGGATCACCAGAAAACCAGGTAGACTAATGCAATAAAGGATCTACTGCATAAAAAGACTGGCAGGTGGGCTGTGCTCCCTGTATGTATATGAAGGTTAGTTGGCACTGAAAAAAATCTAATTGGCTACCAAAATAAATCAGAATATTAAAAGGGAAAGCTATGCAAAACACCTACTTAAAGTGACACTAAACTCAGGAGTTAAATCTTAAAAATGCATTCAAGCACCCTAACTATTAACAGAAATGTATCTTATTTGTGTATCACTCGGCTGTAGATCCTCAAATCATCTCTGAATTTGTGCTGACACTGTCCTTCCTTCTGGAGGGTGACTACTTTTGTCCCCCATGGTCCCTGTGTGTGTTGTAAAGTAGTCACCGCCCCAAGCTCTCTCCTGTGATGGACTACAATCTCAGTACAAATTAGTAAACCAAATATAAGATTGTAGTCCATCCCGGGAGTGAGCTTGGAGCGGTGACTACATTACAACACACACAGGGACCATGGGGAACAAAAGTAGTCACCCTCCAGAAGGAAGGACAGTGTCAGCACAAATTCAGAGATGATTTGAGGATCTACAGCCGAGTGATACACAAACAAGAGACATTTCTGTTAATAGTTAGGGTGCTTAAACGCATTTTTAAGATTTAACGCCTGAGTTTAGTGCCAGTTTAAATCGGACCTTGCACCACAATTGCAAGGTCCGCTTTTTAAGTGTTACATCGCATCCTCTAAACTGAAAAAAAGCATAAACATTCACAATAAAACCCGTGGGGGGGGAGTGAGATAGTATACTTTCCCCTGGTTTCTACCCAGGCTGCCTAGGCAAGGATGACATCATCCTCCTTCCAGTCACATCTAGGGGAATGTAGAGTAGCCCAAATCTTAACAATCACTTTATGGATATTGCTTGGATTGCTTATATAAAAAATATGTGGCTTGATTTGGGCTTTAAGACTTGCCCTTTAAATGTCTGTATTACCCACCTTGGCACAGAACATGACTTGTTTCCACAGTCTTGATCAGTGTTCCTCTGTAGAGCAAGATTTTGCAAGAGAGGCAGAACAGATTCGGAAGTGACGCCCTGACCCAGTTGATTCTGCAGAAATGAAGACATCATAGACTTGACATCAGTGGCTGACGATTGTTGGTAGGAAGGACGGCACTGTGCAGGTTCCAGTTGTGTATCAAGAGTCTTTTCAGCCTGCTGAAGAGTTTCCTCTTTACGTTCCTCTTTCTTCTGATGAGTGTTAGGTTGGAAGCTACTAAACAGATGCAGCAACTGAGCCCCAAATGGAGCCTGATTCTGTAAGTGAGAAATAATAGCAAAACGTAAACTGAAGGAAACTGCAGATACTATGGAGGTTTGACCAAAACAACAGAAGTACACAAGAACAAATTCACTGAAGACACCAGGCAAGTATCACCATGCAAAAGAGTTACATAGAAGCAAAATCACTGCAGACATTATGCTTGCACACAAGAGAGGTACATATGGGCAAAATCACTGCTGACATCACGCAGGCACAGAAGAAACGAACAAAGGGACAAATTCACTGCCGATACCATGCAGGCACACAAGAGGGACACACAGGGACAAAATCACTGCAGACACCATGCAGGCACACAGGACAAATTCAATGCCGACACCATGCAGGCTCACGAGAGGGGTACACAGGACAAATTCAATGCCGACACTATGCAGGCACACTAGAGAGGAAGGAACACAGGGACAACATCAATGCAAACACATTTGAAGTCTGACTCCTCAGCTTTCTGAGACAGATGTCCTATTAGGTAAGGTGCCACCATACTTCTTCTGTTCCTAAAGAACCTAGGGCAGCACTACCTAAGTCCATCTGAGCAGTGCTGATCACACATAAAGGCAGTTCTTCTGTGAAGGTTAAAGCCCAAAACTAGACATGTTTTTTAGTTCTGGGTAGATTAGGGAAAATGTCAACACAAAGGGGAAAGAAGGAGTCACGCTTGTAGTAACAATTATCAAGACAGATCTCCCAGGTTTCAAAGATCATATAAAGCAAGCAGAGTTCCCCTTAATGAAAGAAATCCCACAATCGGAGCTGTCTGTAAGTATAAAACAGGCTATATATTTGTATCAAAATTTAATGAAAAAAAGATTAGGGAAAATGTCAGAACCAGTGGTTTTTTGGTGGGGTTTTTATTGCCTTTTCCCCCTCACTTCCTGTTTCTGTGACAGGGAGGTCAGAGGGACAAAAAGTAATGGGAAGAGAGGCAGCAATACAGATTTGTGGGGGGAATGTTTAGAACCTCAGTGACATTTTTCTGTTATCTGTGCCTTCCTGTCCCTTCATTTAATGCCTTGGTGTCTAAGGAATAGGAAAAAGTGATGGGAAAATTTCCCAATTAAGTCATGGCAATAAAAACCCTGACATTGAGCTGCATTGAATTGTTTGTTTAAAGTGACACTAAATGCAGGAGTTAAATCTTAAAAATGCATTCCAAGTATCTTAACTATGAACAGAAATATATCTTATTTGTGTATCACTCGGCTGTAGATCCTCAAATCTCTGAATTGGTGCCGACACTGTCCTTCCTTCTGGAAGGCGACTACTTTTGTTCCCCATGGTCCCTGTGTGTGTTGTAATGTAGCCACCGCTCCAAGATCACTCCTGTGATGGACTACAATCTCATGTTAAGTTTACTAATTTGTATTGAAATTATAGTTTATCAGGAGAGTAAGCTTGGATCGATGGCTACTTTACAACACACACAGGGACCATGGGGAAGAAAAGTAGCCCCCCTCCAGAAGGAAGGACAGTGTCAGCACCAATTTAGAGATGATTTGAGTATCTACAGCCGAGTGATACACAAATAAGATACATTTCTGTTCATAGTTAAGATACTTGAATGCATTTTTAAGATTTAACTGCTGAGTTTAGTGTCACTTTAATATCTGTTTGGCGTTTAACTTTAAAGTATTGGAAAGATTGCAGTGACTGTGATCAGTACACATGTGCTCACCTTCTGCTGTGCTTGTACCATGTTCATGAGCTGCTCAGCTCCAGGTGACATTTTCCCTCCCATGCTGTCCATGATACTCTGCACACGCTCCATATTAATGGTCGGGCCCAGCAAAGATGAAGTCTGGGAGCGTCTTTCAGGGACAGGCGTAACTTGCACTGAAATCTCACCCACAAGGACACTTTGTTTCCCTCCAAGTGAAAGTAGCTGCACAGGAGAAGAAAAAAAAAAAGTCTCTATCAGTAAAATATGTATATGCACCTGTACCAGGCTAAAAACAATTGCCTACACACATCACTAACACTCCTTTCATCTAGATATATGTTCCTTGTATACAATGGAAAATGTCTGTATTTTTATACCATGCATACTAGGTGGCACTTCCATTGGAATTCACAAGAAAATTCTTTGGAAAAGCATCTCAAATGTGTCAGACATGCTGCCAGAGAGCTGACCCATAGAATCGCCGTGAGCCAGAAAGTAACTGAACAGATACACCCAGATCATCCTTAGCATTATGACCACCAGCCTAATATTGAGTAGGTCCCCCCCTCCCCCCATTTTGACACATGGACTCCACTAGACATCTGAAGGTATTGTATGCTGTGTTATCTGGCACTCAGCCGTCAGTAGCAGATCCTTTAAATCCTGTGTTTGTGAGGTGAGGCCTCCATGGATGGGACTTGCTTTTACAGTACATCCCACAGATGCTCGATTGGATTGAGATCTGGAGAATTTGTAGGACGAGTCAACACCTCAAACCATTCTTGAACCATTTTTGCAGTGTGGCAGGGAGCATTATGTGACTGAAAGAGGAATACCATTGTCGCTTGGTCAGCAACAGTGTTTAGGTCGGTGTTATGTGTCAAAGTATCATCTACATGAATGGTCGGAAATAAAAGGTATCCCAGCAGAACATTGCCCAAAGCATCACACTGTCTCTGCCGTCTTTCCATCTTCCCATAGTGCATCCTGGTACCACCTTTTTCCCCATGTAAGCCACACACACATACCGGGCCAACCAAATATAAAAGAAAGCGTGATTCATCAGACCAAGCCTCCTTCTTCTATTGCTCCATGGTCCAGTTCCGACGCTCATGTGCCCGTTGTAGGCACTTTTGGCAGTGGACACGGATCAACATGGGAACCGCGACTGGTCTACGGCTATGCAGATCCATACGTAACAAACTGCAATGCATTGTGTGTTCAGACACCTTTGTATCAGAACCAGCATTAACGTTTTCA
This sequence comes from Nanorana parkeri, assembly GCF_000935625.1. Classification (NCBI taxonomy): domain Eukaryota; kingdom Metazoa; phylum Chordata; class Amphibia; order Anura; family Dicroglossidae; genus Nanorana; species Nanorana parkeri. The sequence continues at coordinate 166,837 of NW_017306395.1, forward strand.
GCAACACAGTAGCTCTTCTATTGGATCGGACTACACGGGCCAGCCTTCACTCCCCACCTGCATCAATGAGCCTTGGCTGCCCATGACCCTGTCGCTGGTTCACCGGTTTTCCTCCCTTGGACCACTTTTGGTAGGTCCTGATGCCTGCAGACCGGGAACATCCCACAAGAGCGGCAGGTTTTGGAGTTGCTCTGACCCAGTCATGTAGACATCACAATTTGGCCCTTGTCAGTCACTCAAATATTTACACTTGTCCATTATTGTTTCTGCTTCCAACACATCAACTTTAGGGACAAGATGTTCACTTGCTGCCTAAAATATCCCACCCACTTCCAGGTGACATTGTAACGAGATAATCAATGTTATTCACCTCACCTCTCAGTGGTGGTAATGTTATGGCTGATCAGTTTCTACCTGCATATAATAGAAAGGCTGCACAGAAGGAGTTACACCAATTCATGGTCTCTGGGGCAAAGCTGCTGTCCATGACAAGTCAATTTTCTCTATTCAGACACTGGGAAAGGGAAAAAGTCATCTGACTGGTTTCTTTAGGCAGCAGACAACTCATAGTATTTGAGGTTGAATAAAGACATAAGTCCATCAAGTCCCACCTATTGTGTAGATATCCAGAACTCTGTTCTGGATATCTCAGCCTCGATGTGGGTTCGACATGAACACTCATTTCGTCTGCAGATAACCGCAGAACACTGTACATGGGCAGCATGCCTACCAAACATAAAAGCTCTACATTTCTTATCAGACACAATGACCCCGATTCCTTAAAGCACTGTCATGCTGGAAAGTGAATTCTCACTTATTGTAGTGAATGAGGTGAAACAAAAGCAAAAAAACTCACTTTGCAGAGAATAACCAATCTTGCGCAAGAAAAAAACAAAACAGGATTTTTGCTTGCACAAGATTGGATGATTGAAGTTAGCACAACGTCATCTCATTTACTAAGCAAATTAGTTTAGTATACGAGGTGAGGTTGTGATCATCAATAGCAGTGGCAATGGCGGCTCTTATAGTCCACAACGACAGGTGTGTAGAAAATGAGGATCACCAGAGCTCGGAAGATGACGTAAATCTTAGTGTTAATTTATTAAGCCCTTGCCGTCCCCCCATTGTAAAACTACGGGCAGACGGCGGATCCTTCCCGGCGGGGTCACGTAAAATGTATGTCTTTTTTCTCTGCTCACGGCCGCGCGCGAGCAGAATCCCGCCAGGAATCTGTAGTCGTTACTGGCTGCTCCACATACAAGCAATCGGTGGCTCTATAGCCGTCTGATCGCTTGTATGTGCCGCCATGTCTTAAATATAAAGAGGACATGTCAGTGTGCCTGTGTTATCACACGGGGATTGTTATCCCTCTATGTGATAGCAATAACATTAAGTGTAAAAAAAATAAAAATGAAAGTCACATATAAAAAAATGCAAAAAAAAAAAAGTTTTAAGTCCCCACCCCCATATATACGCATATATAAACGTAAATAAGCGTCGAGTGCGCCAACGCGCGAAAGCGATAATTGCAGTATACATGTTACATATCGCCACGAACATCGGAGTGAGAGCAATAATTTTAGGGCCATCAATCACTGATAACACTAAACTGATGAGCGTTAAAAGCTTGTAAAGCGTTGCCAATGGCCAATTCTGGGTATTGTCATTTTTTGAGGTTTCCTTGGCGCGCACAATTTTAAAGCTTGACATGTTTGGTGTCTATTTACACGACGTGACCCGATCTTTTATATTTTACCAAAAAATTAGGTATTATTAAATGTTTTATCATTTAATATAGGGAAAAGTTTTTTTTCCCAAAATTTACGGTAATTTTTCCTTAATATAGTAAAACCCCCAGTGGTGAATAAATACCACCAATAGAAAGCTCTATGTGTCCCCAAAAAGTGTATAAAATTAATTTCAGTACAGCGTTGCATGATGGAATAAACGTCATTCAAAGTAAAGCAGCGCTGAATACTGAAAAATGGCCTGGACAGGAAAGGGTGTAAACACCTGGTCATCAAGTGGTTAAAGGCAATCGTCACATACCTCACATAGCCAACCTTTCGGGGCCACGTAGGGTCCTTCATCAGGGCAAAATAATAACAATGTCACTATGCTGCCCTGATGAAGGGACCCTGCGTGGCACTGAAATGGTGGCTATGACGATTGCCTTTAAAAGGAGAACTATGGGGTAAAGGCTTTTCCCCATAGTTCACCTTAGGCCCCATTCACACTGAGTGATTTATTGCGCGCTAATCCGTGCGATATCGCGGATATTTACCGCGCGATATCGCTCTCCAATGCATCTCAATGGGGCTCTGTCCGTCGCTGTCGCGGGTCGTGTGTCGCTACAGCAGGACCCTTTTTGGAGCGGATTTTGCCGCGATATCGTGCGAACAAACGCGCGATATGGCGCAAAATGCAAATTGCGCGATTTGCGAATCGCTCAGTGTGAATGGGGCCTTAGGGTAACGGGAGGACACAAACTAGCGTCCTCCCGTCACCCTAGACTCAGTATACCGCGAGCTGTAGTATACGGAGACGCCGCAGCTGAAGCGGATGCCGACAATTATGTCTGGATCCGCCCAGCTGCGTGAGTGACAGCTGGCTCTGCCTATCTAGAGGCAGAGCCAGCTGTACCCGCCCCCTCCCCCGTCCGTTCCGCCAGTCAGCGCTGTGACAGGATCGAGAGGTGAGCAAACGCCGGTATGTGTTCGCTCACCTCCCGATCTACTGAGATGACCTGTGACAGTCTCATTGTCACAGGTCGGCTAGAACTATGAGGTGAGTGAAAAGCACTCACCTCATAGTTCTCCTTTAATAAATGAACACAAAGATTTACCGTCATCTTCTGAGTGCTGGTGATCCTCACTTTCTACAAATTTGATGTGCACGGCGCCATTCCTCATTATCACTATGAGCACCACTGCTGTTATTAGTCCGCATCGCGACAAGGAGTATACTACATGACAGGTGCACTTTAAACAGGCAGACACTTGCAACTGTACCTTGACTTTACAAGTGGATACGGGAAAATCGAACTTCAAGTATGTTCTGTACAAAGTAAAGGGCTCATCATCTTCTTCTGAACTTCTGAAGGTACATTTGTCTCCTCGACTGGTGCCCAGGTACTCCTCCTCCTGCCCATCCTGAGAGACACCGTAGACCTCTATGGTTCTGGCTTCGCTGCATAAGCTGACATCCAGTATGTGGTGTGTCCCTTGTGCAGCGCAGGACACAGTCAGGGAGCAAGGAGTGACATCACCTGTGGGACATGGCAGCTCCAATACAACACACTCCTCCCTGAAAGAAAATACAAAGCATACATTAGAACACTGCAGACAGTAACTATCGCCAGAAACATGATCCGAACAGAATTTAAAGCAGTTACAGGTCCCATCTGTGTCTCATTCAAGACAGATTCCACTTAACTTCCTGTGCTTTAGTGACAACAGGAAATCTCTTAAAGCTAGTTGTCACCAGGACTAGGGTCCCCAATGGGAATCACATACTGTGTATTATGACACCTAATAGTGTGACAGTTCCAAGTCACTGACACACTAAGTAGTGATCAAAGGATAAGAATGACAGGCCTGGGATCTGCACCTTCAAAGTCCTCTGCAGGGGAGGGACATTAGAGAAATGCCTCTGTAGGTGAGGAACCATAGAGAAACAGCTCTGCAGGGGAGGGGCAATGGAGTGCCAACTTTGCAGGGGAGGGATCGTGGGCAAAGAGGGATGATGAGGGAGGTTTGGGAAGGGGCAGTTGGAAGTCGGTCCTGAAAGGGATGAATAGTGAGGGGGACCATGGGTAGAGATCTGCACAGGAAACAATGAGAGAAATAGCTCTATATAGGATGGACGCTGAGCAGATAGCTCTGCGGGGGCGGGCCCATTCAATGACAAGCTGCTCTCACCTTGATATGATCCCCGGGGTGCTGGCAGCAGGCTGGGCCGGGCGTGTTACATGAAGCACAGAGGAGAGATCAGCATGACAGAGCCAGGAGCTGGAGCAGAGCGCAGGGCCCCGGGCACTCTGCACTGAGGACATCTCCCGGCATACACCCTGCTATGCCATTGCTGGACGTGTCACCGCCATAACAAGGAGCTCAGGCCGCCTGCCAAGCCACTTACTACATTACAAGTCTAAATCAATGAGCTTCTACAATGGGCAATACATTCTCCAAAGCACAATTTCCGCCCACCGCAGGGGGTACTAGAGGCGTAACTCTCTGTCAGCCTTTGCTACCAGCAGCCATTTTGTTGTAGCCCTCAGTCGTCTACTACCAGTTTCGTGTTACAAGTCTGCTCACCTCGCTAAATAGTCATCTTGCTAATGCGCATTGTTACTTTCCTGCTCCAATTTCCCATGCTTTCATTCTCCTTCTTTCTCACACTTTCAATGTACCTGAAAGAGGCGTTTAGGTCTCCAAAAAAATGGCCGACGCTGTCATGCAAGTATGAACGGAGCTCTATCGAAAGCTTCGACTTGTCGACCTCTCCAGCTGGTGACGTCACATCCGGTGACTGCCAGTAGCTGTACAGCAGATGGAGCTTGTGCGCATGGGCAGAAAATCCTTGTCGAACTGTCTAACTAGTGCCACTGAGTCACGTGTGCAGGGGTGGAGTTACAAGAATGTGTGCTAGAGGCGGTGATGTGTCGAAAGTGCGAACTTATCGATCAGCGGAGTTAGAGGATTGGCGTGCGGGAGGCGGAGTTAAAGCACTGATCTATTCCTCAGTGGCTTACAATGTTTCCCATTCCCATCCTGTGTGTGGAACACGTTGGCCATGCACAGTAGGGTTGCCACCTGTACGGTATTCACCCGGACAGTCCGGGTTTTGAATGCTGTGTCCGGGTTTCATGGCAGCAGAAACCCGGACACAAGATGTCAGGCAGACAGGGGCAACCAAAATTAAGATAGGGGCTACTGGCCCCCCCCACTGAAAATAGTCTGGACTGTGAAATTTACATATGAATGGGTGGCGCTATTTATTTATGAATAGCCGCGATTCATTTGTCCCAAAAAATGTCTGCGCTTCGCTAGTGTTCGGGTTTCGCTTGAAGAAAAGGTGGCAACCCTAATGCACAGCGCCACCTAGAGGTCAGCAGAGAGCTCCGAGGATATAGGAAGATGTTCCCACCGTGCTAAATGTACACTTTGGGGGGGAATTTATCAAAACTGGAGCAGATTTGCATTGCAACCAATCAGCTTCTCTCTTTCATTTTCAAATCCCAACTGAGCAAACTGAAGAGAGAAGCTGATTGGTTGCCCTGTCTGCTCCAGTTTTTATAAATTCCCCCCATTGCATCGTTATTTCATGAATAATAAAATGTGTTATAAAAAAAACAACCGAATTTATGATGAATGTCTCAGAAAGTAGATGTGAGCCGTAGCTGGACGATGTTTAGTTTGCCCTGTGCACTGTGTATAGTGATGAGCTGAATGTGCCTGGGTTCTTTTCACTGGTCATTCACCAAACTCATCCAATGGCCCTCCATTTTATCAGACTTCAATGAAAAAAAGAGTTTCATGGCAGCAGAAACCCGGACACAAGATGTCAGGCAGACAGGGGCAACCAAAATTAAGATAGGGGCTACTGGCCCCCCCCACTGAAAATAGTCTGGACTGTGAAATTTACATATGAATGGGTGGCGCTATTTATTTATGAATAGCCGCGATTCATTTGTCCCAAAAAATGTCTGCGCTTCGCTAGTGTTCGGGTTTCGCTTGAAGAAAAGGTGGCAACCCTAATGCACAGCGCCACCTAGAGGTCAGCAGAGAGCTCCGAGGATATAGGAAGATGTTCCCACCGTGCTAAATGTACACTTTGGGGGGGAATTTATCAAAACTGGAGCAGATTTGCATTGCAACCAATCAGCTTCTCTCTTTCATTTTCAAATCCCAACTGAGCAAACTGAAGAGAGAAGCTGATTGGTTGCCCTGTCTGCTCCAGTTTTTATAAATTCCCCCCATTGCATCGTTATTTCATGAATAATAAAATGTGTTATAAAAAAAACAACCGAATTTATGATGAATGTCTCAGAAAGTAGATGTGAGCCGTAGCTGGACGATGTTTAGTTTGCCCTGTGCACTGTGTATAGTGATGAGCTGAATGTGCCTGGGTTCTTTTCACTGGTCATTCACCAAACTCATCCAATGGCCCTCCATTTTATCAGACTTCAATGAAAAAAAGACACATTGGAAATCTCATCTTTGGAAATTTATGGTGGATGAGCTCATTCATGGTGCAATGCCTGTGCAAGAACCCCAGGATGTGGGTCAGCAAGGACCGGGACCGGTTGGCCACCCTTTGGATCCACATTACAAGTCGAAAACACCAGAACCCATCTGGTCATCACAGAGGGAGCAAAAAACGAAAGTACTTTTACAATGGCTGCATGACATCTTTTAGAATGGGCTTCTTGATGGTGACAGTTTGACGTGCCTGTGGAATGTGTGTTGTCACCACCGCTCATAGTCTCCATCAAGGGAGAATGTGATAACACAGTACAGCAATTGGCACAGAGCTGTCACCCCGTAGGCCCCTTTCACACAGGCTGGTCAGGAGAGGATCCGTGCACAGAGCAGTACAGATCGGATGTTTCTGCTGGGACATCTGTGTTGCAATGGAGGGAAAAAAATGCAATACGTACCCCTTGCCAGTCTATGGGGAATCGGGTGTGAATGAACATGTCTCCGTTACCATCAAACTACCCCCGATCCGGCATGATCCGGTCCAGAGAAATGGAACTGGCCGGCGTTATTCGTTTGCATACGGCTACCCATAGACTTACTTTGGGCTTCAGATCAGCTCGGTGTCAGGAGTCGGGTGCGACCAGGTGTAAAAGGACACGGCTGCCCATAGACTTACATTTTCTTCCGATCAGGCCCGCTTGAAAACCAGACAAGTGTAACCGATCAGACCGGCCGCGCGAAAGGGGCCTAAACACGAAACTGCCTGAACAAGGACCTGAATGGTAGGAGGACCAGGTATTCTTAAATGAAAGCTGCTGATATAAAAAGATTGAAAATTACTTTTGGAATTACATTGTCAAAGGGATGCACCGAAATTTCAGCCGCCGAAACATATCGGACGAAAATGGCACTTTTGTCAAAATGCCCACAGTGCACTTTTGTGCCCGGAATAGTGGTGCATCTGTGATTTCTCTCCTTCCCGCTGAGCGCTGCTCTTTGTCCCAGCAGGGAGGAGAGAAACTGTCACAGGAGGCTGAGCGGTGCGGGAGGAGAGCGCTGTGAGCCCCGCACCACTCGGCCACCTGTCACAGAAGCGAGGCGTGGGGGTGGAGACAGCTGCCACAGGAGGCTGGCTGGCGGTGTGGGGGAGGAGTCAGCTGTCAGATCGAGATCTCCTCCCCGCACCCCTCGCTCAGCCTCCTGTGGCAGCCGATCCAGGATGGAGAGCGAGTACAAGCAGTCGGTGATCGCTGAGTGTTTGTAGATAATTGAGGACAGAGTATGGTTACTATATCCTCAATTATGAATGAATGGGAAGTGATCTACATCACCTCCTGTCCATTCATGATTGTGGGCATGGTAACCATACTTTGTTCTCATGTTATGAATGAACAGGAACACTCAGTATAGAGGATTCCTGTTCATTTATAACAGGGGCTGCAGACCCCTTCTATTTTAAAAGGGAAATATCAGGGGTCTGTTTAGACCCCTAATATTTCCCCCGATGCCCGCCCAACAATAAAGAAAAAAATAAAAACATTTAAACATTTAATAAACATTTAATAAAAATAAAATATACAAAAATGAAAAGTTTATAAAAAATAAAAAAAAATAAAAAAATGTGAAAAATAAAAATAAAACTATTTTTGGTTTCGGGCCGGACATTTTTTTTTCATTTCGGTTTTGTTCCGGGTTTGAAATTTTCATTCCAGTGTACCTCTAATATTAAAACTTGTATGGGATTTGAGTGATTTGCATTACCAGGCAAAGTGTCATTATGAAGGTCAGGCACTAGATGATGTTGCTGTAGCAGAGATAACCCCAGCATGAGCTTCTATGTAGTTCTGTCACCAGGGGACAAAAGAACATAATTCCAGTTTATGTAACTGCAAATGTAACGCTAAGCAAGAATAGCTACATACTGTACATAGTCAGTGTGCAGGCTCGACACTATGTCTGGGGGAGGCAACCTCGGCACTCCAGCTGTGGTCAAACTACAAATGCCATCATATCTTTGTCTCTGGGAGTTATGCCTGTGGCTGTCAGGGTCTTGCAATGCCTCATGGGACTTGTTGTTCCACAACAGTTGGAGTGCCGAGATTGCCTACCCCTGCACTATGTTATGGTCTGGTAGAACTAGATATATAGTCACTCTCAGGTCACTGCTACTGGAGGTGGGAACATTCCTGAGGCCCGGTTCACACCTGGCCGATTGCATTCTTGAGCCGTTTTCGCGTGGTTCTTTTTATGTGATCACCATGTGGAAATCCATGGGCGGCCCGGGGCCCAAGGCAGTTGTAGGGCCCACTGAGGTCCATTCCGGGGATTGTAGGCAGAGGGGGACTTAAAAACGGCTGCCACAGCGATCACTCTTCTCAGCATGAGAGAGCTGAGAAGAGTGGTCGCCATTCTCGATCACTGAAGCCGGCACACAGTAGTGACAGCTATACACATTCTTTTCTTCCTCGGCGGCTGGAGCCACAGAGCGGCCGAGGGGAGAAGAATCTGTTCAGCTGTCACTACTGTGTGCCATCTTCTGTGATCGGTCTGTCGGCGGCCACCTGCAGCTTCCTCCTCCAACTTCAGCTGCTATAGGAGGAAGACTGCAGTATCACTATTGGCCGGCTGGAGACTGGCTGGGGAGAAGTCTGCTGGTAAATGCAGGAAACATGGCTGCACCCAAACCCCCACCACCACCACCACCACCACCTGGAGAGAAAGAGGGCAGATCACATCTGTGTGCACTGTACGTTTTTATTCTTTCTGCGTCACATCTGCTGACCTCTGTACTGTGCATCACACCCTGACCTCTGCACTGTGTGCATCACACCCTGACCTCTGCACTGTGTGCGTCACACCCTGACGATTGTACTCTGCGTCACACCCTGACCTCTGCCCTCTGCGTTACACCGCTGACTTCTGCACTCTGCTTTACACCACTGACCTCTCTGCGTTACACCGCTGACCTCTGTACTCTGCGTTACACCCTGACCTCTGTACTCTGCCTTACAACTGACCTCTGCAGCTCGGAAATAACATTTTTCAAATGTATTCAGTTGCGTTAGGTCCTGCGCAGCAGCATTCTATGGAACCACCCGGCACCTGCTTACAGCGCTTTTGCCACCCACGTGACGCAACGCAAAGGTTTGAACAGCCTGCATTAGCTAAAATGCGAATCTGTGTTTTGCGCGATATGGCTGAATCCGCGTGATAAATCGCCTAGGTGTGAACCAGGCCAGAACACCCAATTTGACGCCAGCGTTGACTAAATACCCCTCCTAAGTCCAGACCAGCTGCTGTATACACAGATGAAATACATACAGTATATGGGCATTTTTTTTAACCTGTTAAATTATTTCTGTCCATCCGATCCAAAGATTTACACAGCCCTGCCACAAAGCACAGCCATGCCTGGCCTCAGTAACACTTACAAGTCTTGTCCTTCTCCCAGTTTGATTGCACAATGAAAGGAGAAGCAGCAGACTGATGAGTTCATCTCTTTGTCACTCTGCACTCCCTTATTATCAGCATACCCCTTGCACTAAAGCAAAGCTGATTGGCTCCCTATGCTGCCCCCTCCCTCCCCCCAGTCTGAGCTCTGCTGGAACTGCAAGAGGCTGACACCTGGTCAAATTCTTGTGTTTACAAAATACTAGGGATGCACCGAAATTTTGTCCGAATAACGTCCGAAAATGGCACTTTGGGCAAAATCCCGAAAGTACTACATTGCGGCCGAAATTGAGGTGCATCAAGCGAGGAGGAGAGAAATGTTCAGGAGGCCGAGCAGGGCGGGGAGGAGAGCGCCAGTGTGACAGATAAGGAGAGCGGCGGTGTGGGGGCAGAGACAGCTGTCAGCTGTCAAAGGAAGCCGGGTCGGTGGTGCGAGGGAGGAGACAGCTGTCAGAGGAGATCGAGCTCTCCTCCCCACACCGCCCCGCTCAGCCTCGTGTGACAGGTGGAGGAGTCAGTTTGGAGAACGGAGTACAAGTACTCCACGATCAGTGTTTGTAAATAACTGAGGACATAGTATGATTACTGTGTCCAATTATGAATGAATAGGACGTGCTCTACATCATTTCCTGTTCATTCATGATTGTGGTCATAGTAACTCATACTATATCCTCAATTTATGAATGGACAGCAGTATAGAGGCTTCCTGTTCATTCAGACTCTGTGTCCTCAATCTCTTTTTCTATTTCAAAAGGGAAATATCAGGGGTCTGTTTAGACCCTTGAGATTTCCCCAAAACCCCCAACAGCAAAGTTAAAAAAATTCCACTGGTAGCCCCCTCCTCAGTTGGGCCTCCATTCAGGTACATGGTATCATGGGTACTATCAAGATACCTCTTACAGGAAAATTGCAGACTCTATATTTCTGGATCTTCTGATCTATTTGACTTCTAACATTCACTAGATCAGTTCTTGGCTTATGTATTTGTTTATCATATATTTGGTTCTAGCCAGACAACGCTAGAAGTCTGGCAAATAAAATAGAGGAGCTTGAAATTAGGTTAATTGAAGAGGACTTCGACATAGTGGGTATAGCGGAAACCTGGCTGGACAGCACGCATGACTGGGCTACTAATATAGAGGGGTATAACCTGTTTAGGAGGGACAGAGGTGGGAGAAGAGGGGGGGGTGTTTGCATTTACGTAAAAAATAATCTATATGTGCATATAAGGGACGATATCACGTCAAATAATGGGGAAGACGTGGAAACTCTATGGCTGGAGCTATCCGAGGTTTGTGACAGGTTCACTTTAAGTAACAGCCTTACACACTGTTATTTATGTAGCTGGATATGAAGTGTAGGGAAACGTGTTCACTTGTTGCTGAATCATTTGAAACCATTTAAGTCATGTCATGTGGTGTCACTATGTAGCATCTGCCACCAGAGATTTAATTATCCAGATTAGAATCTTATTAAGCCAAATTACGTTTTCATAGAGTTGGCATACCCATGTGAGCACGACGCCAGTACAAGGGAAAATCCTAGAACAGCTTTATGAGGATAGGTAAATACTGTAACGCTAACTTGAATGTATATTGTTTTTCACGTGACCAGAAGCCTAGCTAACTTGACATGTTATCTCCATGTTCCAACTAGTTAATCGTTTTTCTTCAGCGCAGATCACATGACCAAATACGCTGGCTTTGGGTCACATGACTGACACAGGTGGCAGCCTTCAATGACAGTTTTGCAGGAAAGATAAATATTTAAGGTCTTCCATTATGCTGTAGTAGGCTGTGAACCAGTGGAGTCAGGCGGGGTTTGTGGTCCGCACCCGGGTGACACCATTGGAGGGGGTGACACCAAAATGACTGGCAGTCATTTTGGTTTCACCTCTGAAAAGTCAGGCACTCAGTCATAGACCGAGAGTCTGACAGCTGCAGGAGAGAGGAGGGGACATGGTGGGATAAGGTATGCTGATGGGTCCCCACCTCTCTCCTGCAACTGTCCCCTCCTCTCTCTTCCAGTGTCCCCACCTCTCTCTGCCAGCATCCATCATCAAGATGGGCACCAGCAGGTATCACCAACATGGCCGCGCATGCAGGTGACATCATCGCGAACATGCATGATGATGTCACGTGCATGCCCGATGTCGTCACGGCGGGGTGTCACGCGGTACCCGCTCCGGGTGACGCCCGGCCTCGGGACGCCACTGCTGTGGACTGTGACTGTGAATAACATTTAAGTGCACCTCTGTAGTGCAGCACAGTGGCGTAGTGGTTAGCACTTCTGCCTTGCACCAAAAGGTGTTCAAATCCTGGTCAGAGAATTACCTGGATGGAGTTTGCATGGTCCCTCTGTGCTTGTGTGGGTTTCCTCTGGCTTCCTCCTACACTCTAAAGACATTCTGGTGTGTGAACGCCCCAATGTAGCTGATGTGAACAAGCCTTGAATGTGTATTTTTGTTGGGAGGTATTGGGATCCAAATAAGAAGCCCCAATTATATTGTACTTCACTCCCCATGTATCTGCAATCTTAATCAGACCTTTACCCAGATCTTCAAAATAACAACAAAGGCACCTTTAGAAATGTTTAGTAATGACAGTATACATAGATAATTACCGGCTTTTTGTTTTTTTCATAACTTATTTTTCTTTTCACAGTGGCCATTTTTTACTGAGGGCAGATGAATTAATCTCCCTTTACTTTCTGGAACTCTGGCACATGTGACTAGAACATGTGATCAGGCATATCATTACAGGGGAGGAAAATGCCTTTCCCTGAGATCTTATGAGATTACAGATGAGATTTCCCAGCAATGCTTTGCTGATGTCACCTTCCCAGGATGCAACGCTTGGGCTCATTACATCATTTGTTCCAAAGAGGACCCGGAAGTGGGAAAAAAATAAATTGTATGTATGTAAAATAAAACTATGTTTGTTTAGCTAATGAATGTAAGATGATTTCATATCAGCATGCAGAGCTGTATGCTGACATGATTTATAGCCACTTTAAGAAACTTTCCAGACATTTAAAATATTTATTTTTGGCCATTTTCCTATCGATAAAGCATGCTCATTTATCTGGTAAGCTTTGTTAGTAAATTCTGGAATGCAGCTCCTCATTCTTGTTTATAGAAGATCTTTACCTGGGTGTGTTTGTTGTAATATAGTGATCATATAACAGTCTACCAGGTATTTTTATACAATGTGAATGACAACAGAACAGGAAGAATGTTCTGCCTTGTGCAAACTTCTAAATGATTTAAGGAAATCACTGGCCTGTGTAAAGGTTATGTTTATAAAAGTCTACAAGTGGGTAAATCAATATGATTGGAAGTATATGGAGCAGTAAAGTGGGCAATACACTAGAAAAATGTTTTTGTTGGGTCTGCGGGCTGAACGAAAAAACAAAATAACCATCCATGCTAAACAATGTGGATGGGAGAATGCCCCTTGCTGGGTTACTATATTCTGACCGAGGCGTGTTAGCCCATTAAAATGAGTGAGCTGCCCTATGCCCGTTTGGGGCGGCCTAGTGCTTTTCTACCATTGCCTAGTTGAAGAAACAAAGCCTTGATGAGGTGGGCTGTGCTTCTTTTATGCATTTCACTGTATGACTTTCAACTGAGACTGGAGTGTACCTTCCAAATAATGCATATGTTATTACATGTGCCTCCATACACAGAGAATCTTGATGAAGGAGGCCCAATGGGCTGGTTTATACATGTGTGACCTAAAGCAACCGATCAAAGATCTGATTAGTTGCAATGGGCAGCACAGATAGCTTTCTTTATTTAGATGGACCACTTGGTCTTTTTCTGTAATTGCCCGTGTTTCTATGTTTCAATGACTTGAGATTTCACCATGTTCTTATCTTCATAGGCTGTCACGATCTGGGATCAGGCTCAGAGTCCAGTAGCTGAAACAGCAGGCAAATTCGTGGTATAACAGGCCGGGTTTGGTACACAAGCAGACGGTAGAAGAATAGGAGCAGGCAGAAGCGTAGTCAGTGAACAAGCCGATGTCAGCAGCCAAAGGTATAGGGTATCAAAAATTGGAGACGGAAGCGCCACTACCTAGCGCAATAAATGTGGTAGAGTGGGGTGTAAGCGTAAGTGTTGTACTCACCTGAGTCTGGGTGAGTATTCGCTTGTAATCGACGGGTTGCAGTGAAGCGGATGGGGTGGAGTGGTGGTGGTAGTGGTCCCTCTTTTTCAGGGTGGCGTGGCGTTTCAACCCAGTAGGCAGATGGGGATACAAACGCGAGGGGGTGAGGTATGCAATGGTGGGTGAAGAAGGGGTGGGCTTCTGTGACTCACCGTGGGGATAGTGGAGGGCGGCTCTCAGCGATGGCGGTGCAGCCCGTGTGGTGCCACGACGGTGGGCCCTGGGGTGGTCCTCAGGAGTGCTGGCACAGGTGTCCTCTAGTGGTAGGTGCTGTGGACCGGTAGAGCGACGTGTTGTCCTGGGTGGGGGAGCTGGAGAGCGGTTGGAGGTGATGGACTGTTCAGCTGCAGTGGAGAAGGATTCACGCTGGGGCTTTCGGGCTGCCCGACGGAGCTGTGACCTGCTGGCGTTTGCTGGAGAAGCCTGTAGTGGGGATGTGCGGCGTGAGCCGTGAAGAGCGGGTCATAGGTGGAAGTTCCGGGGGTTGGAGCCTGGTGTCCAGGAATGAGCGGTGTTCGTGGACGGGTGGAGTGTAGGAGACACTCTGAAGAATCGTCTTTTTCAAGCATCGGCTTGAAAAATAAGGTTTAACCTTTGAAACGCGTCGCCGTCAGCCCGGTCTCCACGGTTCTTCAGAGTGTCTCCTACACTCCACCCGTCCACGGACACCGCTCGCTCCTTGACACCAGGCTCCAACCCCCGGAACTTCTACCTATGACCCGCTCTTCACGGCTCACGCCGCAACATCCGCACTACAGGCTTCTCCAGCAAACGCCTGCAGGTCACAGCTCCGTCGGGCTGCCCGAAAGCCCCAGCGTGAATCCTTCTCCACTGCAGCTGAACAGTCCGGCACCTCCAACCGCTCTCCAGCTCCCCCACCCAGGACAACACGTCGCTCTACCGGTCCACAGCACCTACCACTAGAGGACACCTGTGCCAGCACTCCTGAGGACCACCCCAGGGCCCACCGCCGCGGCACCACACGGGCCGCACCGCCATCGCTGAGAGCCGCCCTCCACTATCCCCACGGTGAGTCACAGAAGCCCAACCCTTTTTCACCCACCATTGCATACCTCACCCCCTCGCGTTTGTATCCCCATCTGCCTACTGGGTTGAAACGCCACGCCACCCTGAAAAAGAGGGACCACTACCACCACCACTCCACCCCATCCGCTTCACTGCAACCCGACGATTACAAGCGAATACTCACCCAGACTCAGGTGAGTACAACACTTACGCTTACACCCCACTCTACCACATTTATTGCGCTAGGTAGTGGCGCTTCCGTCTCCAATTTTTGTTTCCCTACAGTACACGTGTTGGACACCCCGGTCCAGACAGAACGGAAGCCGTACACCTACACCACCACCCCGTTTCCCCGCCCCCCGTACTTATACCTACCATACTACAAGCGTTAACTGGTGTACCCATCAAGTACTGCCTCCCTCCTCCGCAATTTCCCTGTACCTCTGATAAGCGCCATACAAGGGGTAAAACTCTCAATTTTTCAAAGGTATAGGGTATGAAGCAGAAGACGATGAGAGTAATCGGTGAATCAGCAGCCAAAGGTCGGTACACAGGTAGCAGTATGAGAGGATTGTATCACAGGAGGAGTAAGGAAGCAAGATATTGGCAGGAGCACAATAATCTGGCAAACAGGAAGTGCAGAGGCATGGCTTAAATAGGAAGTTCAAGGGAGGAGCAAGGAGTTCAGAGTTCAGCAAAAACTAGGTTCCAAGGTGGCTCAGCAGGCAGAACCACTGCCAGCCACAGTAGAGGCCCCGGGTTCAGATCCGGTTCCTGACATAGGCCTTCTGGGCAGTCACTCTGTGGAAGAAGATTGACTAGTAAGGTTTGGGGACCTTTCTTGGTTGACTCTTTTCTCCTTTCATATTAGCAGTCACAGTATCATCTCCATCCCTCTTTCCCCTTTTCCATTTACACAAATGTTCAACCACAGCTCCACATGACAAGAGTGTCTGAGTGCAGTCCAACTGTCTATCTGACCACTCTTGAAAATCTATAGGAAGTTTAAGCCCCAGTTTTTGTGCATGATGACACTACCCAACTCTATATGTTTAGTCCACCATGGACATTGTCAAATGTTTGACAAAGCCCTTGGTAGACGGAACACATTGAACAGTTTAGCAATGTCATCACGCTGCACGCTGGCTTGGTTTCTCCTATGGAGGCTGGTTTGTGCTTTTAAAAGTGCTGATTCATGCGAATTCCCTGTGGGGAATGTTTCAACCTTTTAAATAATAAAATACATTGTAATTCTACAGGTGGCTTCTGCTTTTTCGAGGATACATTCTATCTATGGATAAGCTCCACTAGAAATAATTGGATCAAAAAAATCAACATGTTTTTGGGCTGTTTTATGACCATCGGAAACAGAGGGAGCAAAAATAAGTGCAGGTAGACGTTCTAGTGATAGAGGTTTCTCCTGTTTGGTGAGTTCAGATGTCACCTGATAGCGGTGGGTATTGTGCCTGGTCTTTACAAGATCGTTATTTCATCATCACTTTGCATGGATTATAGACTTTGTTGTCCTGTTTATGATATCTTGATTTAGGTTTTTGTTTATTTAAGATTAGTGCTTATATTAATTACACTGTGTGTATCATGGACCTTATGACCATGTTTTTGTATTCGTAATGGGAAGTATCTTCTGTTTTAAGGCTCCATTTACACAAGTCACTGTGGGATTCTGCCACAACAATTGTCCCCGTTCAGATGCAGCCGCTGTACACACTGAAGTTGATTGACCGGGTAAAAGCAGCCACATGTGTCAGCGGTAGTCCACATGCAACAGTACATGGTACGATTAGATGTAGGACAAAAAAATAATATTGAGTTTGTTACAATAGATGATCAATCAGTGATCTATATCAAAAGATCCTGATAGCCGCACAGTGGCAAATGAAACAAACGAAAAGTTTTTATCGACATCTCCAGCACTGCAGAGATTAAACTCCCTCCTACTTGTTATCATCTTAATTTGTCACGATTTTTTCACATATGTGTTACTTTTATTTTTCCGGCCTTTTGTGACACAATTTAAAACTAGATATTCATTGATATTTAACACTTTAGTTGTCAATTTTTTTTTTTTTTTACATTTGCTATATAACAAATTATGTTGGATTTTGTTTAACTCTTTATAAGCTGTGCTAAACACGCATCTTTTCTACACACTTTTTTATGTGAACACTTGATTTAATTTAATTTATTTAATGTAATCACGGATTACACGATTACACTTTTGATCAACTCAATTATTTCAACCTTCAGCGCTGTGACACAACTCTTTCATTCAATTTAAGGAGATCTTCTCCTTTACCACATAGCTGCTTTAGGTATTATTATATTTATATATATTTATTAGTTCCAGGGGCGCAGATTAACTATTTCTTTTTACGATTAGATGCAGTTTGGGATTGATGACTATCCCTGAAGGCAGGATACATCATGTATGCCAAACTTCATGTAACTGTATCTTGTATGATGACATCTCTGCACATGTAGAGGGCACTAATAGGAAGGGCAAACAAATGGAAAAGTATCTGCATTCTACATGACTACACCTCCGGTACATTGCAACTCACACTTTTTAAACATCCTGTTTTCCAAAACCACAACAGCTTCAAAATCTTGCCTCCCTCTTACATGCTTTCTCTTCCAATCCTCACAATTACAGATGCACCGATATGTTTGGCCGCATAAACATTTGGGCTAAATGCCGAACGTGCCATTTTTCTGCCAATATAGTGATGCATCCATGTATCCTCTCCTCCCCACTGGGCGCTGCTCTGTGTCACAGCGGGGAGGACAGGAACTGTCACAGGCTGCCAAGCACTGTGAGCGGCCGGCGTCTCTCGTCCCCGCACCACTCAGCCTCCTGTCACATATAAGAGGAGAGCGGTGCGTGGGTGGAGACAGCCAGCGCTGTCACAGGAGGCTGAGCTCTGCTCCTCGCACCGCTCGCTCAGCCTCCTGTGACAGCTGTCAGGAAGGAGAGCAGGTACAAGGAGTCAGTGATCAGTGAGTGTTTACAAATAATTGAGGATAGAGTATGGTTATTATATCCTCAATTAGGAATGAATGGGATGTGATCTACATCACCTCCTGTCCATGCACCTGACAGATGTGGCAGGGATCCCAACCTGAAATAAGTAATATCAGGGAGGTGCCCTTCTCAGTTCAAGGAGTTGCCCTCGTTCCTGCAACATCAAGGAAGAGAGCACCCCCCTGAAATGATGGCAGATAGCAAAGAAGCTAATGCTTCCTTTGCTATCTGCTGTTTCTTTAGTGTTCTGACAGCTGCTGCCATCAGGACATTAAAAAAAATAGCATAGGAACTAACAGCTAGATTGCTATTGGCTATTTCAATTTGCAATAGCCAATAGCAAGCTGGCTATTGTACCCGTCCCCTGCTGCTGTCAGTCAGCAGGGATGGACCTGATGGAGAACTTCAGGTCCACCTGTAGCCTAAAGCCTAAAATCGTTTGTGCTTTATTTGTCTTTAAGTTAGAACCCCGGTCAGGCTTTTATTGCTACCCGTGTCCTTTCTGTAGAAAATTCCTCTCACTTCCTGATTCCTGTTGTGTCTACAGGACAAGAGGTAAAGGGAAATCTCCCAAATGGGTCACAGGGAGGGTTATTAAATAGTATTTTCTTAGGATTAATTAGTAAACAATCCCTTTCAAATAAATGTATAGATATGCGGCCAGAAACACTTACTGGAGCGACTTTTCACTGCTGCAGGCTCCGGGTCCCTCAGCGCAGATTCCCCTGAACTTCTGAACCGCTGAAAGATTGATAAAAGATTCAGTGGCCTGCATTTTATGAATGGGCTGTAAAACCCAGGCCTGGGTGTTTAATCACACTGCAGGCTATTAAGGAGAGCAGACACTGGTATCCATTCTCCAGTATAAATCGGCCCCATAGAAATGAACTGGATGTCTGTTTGAATTTTCCTATAGTAAAGCACAGGCACTTCACTGCAGTAAAACAGACAGGTGCGCATAGGGCCTAGATATTCTTTGTTTCCTGTATTGTTTTTCTATATTGCGATAACATTACCATTCTCTTTTCCTCATCGCCCATTTCCCTTGATCTGCAAGTAGCGATCTGTGTACATTGCACGTCTCATTGCATGTACTGATATACAAAAGGAAACATATTTGAATACATGAGTCATGTTAATGAGTCCTTTTGTCTACTCCACTCTTGTCTACATCATAATAGTTGTAGAACTGGTTTCTTAGCATGCCTGAGATGTTCAAATTCAGACTTTGAGTGAATGATCATGCTGATTCCCTGGACTTAGCCGGACAGAGAGGTGTGTTGCAATCTGGCTTTTCTGGTTCCTCATAGTGATCCTGTGACACAATGTAGGTGGCTGCTGTGCCTTGATCCACCCATGAAGCTCACACTTTCTCGAGTCATGTGGGAGAGGCAGCTGCTGCTGGGGCTTCTGTGTCTGCTGCTATGGGGTGAGTTACTTGGGGGGTTAACATGTTACATGGTGACTGCCGCCAACTGTCCCTGGGTTCTAAAGACAGAGAAAAGCTTTTAGAGCTTTGTCATTAGGTAGGTTCCTGATAGGGAACTGTAGTTAGGTGCATTGTAAGACTTGCTTTGTTTTTATATTATACAATCCATTACTAGAGTCTTGTACTGTATATTTATATTAGAAAATATGTTCCTGTTCATGAACAGGTTAATTCATGCTAAGTGGCCTCTGAGCAGTTTATGGCACACTGGTGGTATTGATTACTGTCCAATCAGAATATATTTTAGCTGGGCATGTATCACACGGGTAGATGTGGAGACATAATAAAAAAAATGATCATTAAAACTAGTATAGGTTGAATGGACCCTTATCTTTATTCAGACTTACCTACTATGTTACTATGTAATACTGGGGGGCCTATGAGGCAAAGTGGAAACTGATCCTGGACCTCTGGGAGATTAGGAAGAGAGGGACTTGATCACGGACCGTTAGTAGAGGCAGAATGACAACTCATGATATCTTGAGGGGGAGGAGAAAGAATGTATGTATTTAATTAATTACATTAATGTATTTAATTAATTAAGTATTTCATTTAATCTTGTATGTTTTGAGAATGATGTGATTGCAGGAGCACTTCCTCTAGACTAGTCATTCCCAACCAGTTCCTCTTATACCCGACAGGTAGAAAACAGTACATCACTATAGTGGCATTGTCCCTGCACATTATTTTAAAATGTAGACAGCTATGCAGCTTTGTTTTAAAGTGAAAAAATGGTTCCAGCTACCGAAAATTAATATTGTCATTTCCTTTCTTCTCCTCTTTTCCTCTCTGAGCCTGCACTCATGCAGGATGGTGCATATCGAACTACTAAGGAAATCAGGAACCCATTAAACATGTATAGGAATACTTACAATCCGAATGACTTGAACATATGCATATGTTACTGATTGTACCCCCATGTTTTCTATCCTTGTAATGTCCTATGCTTCAAAATTTAATAAGCTAGCCCATAACAGCCCATCTGAATATTTCTTTTACAACGTGCAACAAAACACAGAGCAGGCGCCACCTCCTAGTGCGGTATGTTTACTGACCAAATGAGGAAATAAAAGAGTAAAAAGGTTCTACTCACTATTCCTAAAAGAAACCAGGCATATCAATAACATAGTCTGATGATCCAAGATTGCTGTATAGTGGTAGGTGCACCCCAACAGGGGGGATGTGCTAACGCGCTTCGGGGTAACCAACCCCTTCCTCGGAGCAAGACCTTACCCTCTATATGCCACCATTCCACAATTCCTACAT